>NW_008795405.1:1095140-1097452 GCF_000699145.1 Aptenodytes forsteri | reverse complement strand
GTTGGGTCAATGGTTGGACTTGATGATCTTAGAGGTCTTTTCCAACCTTAATGATTCTATGATTCTATCATTCCATGATATTTATATTTTGTTTTCCCCTTTGTGTCTCTTGCACCTTTTAAAAGCAGTTATACACAGTTGCTTTCATATAATTTTAATTGAAGACAATCAAACACATATAAACCATATTTTCAAAACACAATAAAATATCAATTTATTGAGTTCAGACACTTCTAGGCATAAGCAAAAATTATGTTCAGTTTGTTTCTTCAAAATCTGAAAAGGATTCATGGCACAGAACTCAGATTTCCATCTCAGCCTGGCTCAGGTCTCCAGCCTGTGTTTTTTCTATCAAAAACATTTCTGCATGACTAATTTAACCATGTTCCATAATTGAATCCAAAATCTGAAACTGTTTTATCTAAATAATACAGATGATAACTTTCTAATGCAAATGGCATTGTACCAGACATGATGTAATTGTTATCAGAATCACACAATACACAAAGATTAATTAATCGCTGGACTGAAACTTTGTGGGCACCTAAGAATCAATAATCATATGATTTAAATTTCATAACAGAAGACAGATCCCAGTTCCAGTGCAAACTAGGTTCTTCAATAGAGCTAATTTTCTAAATCTGAAGACCATTTATTTGAAGGAAAATAATCAAGCAAAGATGTGACTACATGTACATAGCTCCTTAAGAGAGATATTCAATGAAGGTAGGAGTTTTAAAAATATTTAAAATAATATATATTTTTATATAGCAAATGAAAATTAGTAAAATGTTTAGGGAAGTTAATTGCTGGGAAAACTCTTATCTAGCAAAGCTAAAGCAAATAAGAATGAAAGCTTTTTAAAGTGTACTTATAGCAAAATATATTGTAATAATGGTATAGCCTCACCATTAAATAGATTTTCAATATTCACAATAATGTGGAAAAGTAAAAGTGCTTATTTAATTTTCTGTTATGTGCTTAAAAAGGAAGCAGAATTAGGTATTCAAAAGAAGATGCTGAAGTGATTTACAGTTCACTAGTAATTGTAAAGCCCTATGAAGTATAGATACTTTTAAAATTGAGGTCTTGGTAATTTACACCCCAAAACAGCTGGATGAAAGTATTTCTGGTTTCAGAATTGCAGAGACATTCAAGAAGCCTGGAAGGATGCTAGTGCTCTGCTGACACTCAACAAGAATAATGGCACTCACCCAGGTAATTGTAGGCTTGCTAGCCTGCCATTAAACCAGGGAAAAGATAAAGAAATTAGATTCAATTAATAAATACAGAATAATTTATGCCAGCCAAAATGATTTTACAGAAGACAGATCTCATCAAACAAATTGATAAATTTTGTATGAGACTGTAAGAGTGATAAAGATAACTGGGTAGATACAATAGTCTGGAAAGATATTTGAACCTCTACTAACTGGCAATGATCTCATTTAAGAATTAACACTACAAAAGATCAATCTGTCCTACATGTAATAAACTGAGAACCATTCAATAGTTAGGTATCAGAAAGTAGCTGCTTTTGTCATTTGTCTTATAACTCAGTAAGTTAGTAACATTCTTCAGGGTTTGTTTTCAGGCTTGGTGTTATTCAACACAATAATTAAGATTCAAATGTAGAAATACAACTACTTTTAATGAAAGTGTAGGTGTCCCAGTGTTTGGTAAATCACTAAATAACAATAGCATACAATGTCATCAAGTTTGCTTACTATGCAAACACTTGCAAAACAAAAGTAATGACATGTTTAGAAGACATTTATATCAGACAATCTCATAGAAATGGCAACCATGCTCAGAATAAAAGGGACACTAAAATGAATTTTTCCAAATGATGGGTCAGGAACACCTCAACAGTTTCTAATGTGAATGTCGGAGTCTCATGAACAACACAATAGTGAGCAGTAAAATGTCCAGCATCAACGAAGTACACTGAGTGGCAGTTCTGTTGCCCATATTTTAGAACAGGATGCTGAAAGTTTGGAGAATGATGAAAGGATGGTAAAATGCTGGAAAAATGTTTTACAGTAAGAAATGTAAAAAAACCCAGTATGTTTCCCTTTTTTAAAAAAATAAAGACTGACAACTGATGTATTTCTAACACAAATATGCCTTCATGAACTTCATATATACCAAATATTAAAATATGGAGGAGAAAACCATCGGAAACACATGCATCTGGAAAGATGAAGAGCTATGTCTAGCTGTATGGTGCAATAACAAATCAAGCCAGCTTTTAATTTAAAAGAATCATAGAATCATAGAATCATTGAAGTTGGAAAAGACCTCTAAGATCA
>NW_008795405.1:1085744-1090820 GCF_000699145.1 Aptenodytes forsteri | reverse complement strand
GAGCACCTCCGCCAGCTCCCTCAGCACTCTCGGGTGGATCCCATCTGGCCCCATAGACTTTTGAGTGTCCAGGTGGTGTAGCAGGTCATAGGAGGGATGATGTTAAAAGTACATTAAAAGTATTTGTTAATTTTTGCATGTTCTCTTAGAACAATTGATTTGGATGCTCATGGTTGCCGTAACAACCAGATGCATGTTTGAAGTTTTTTAATTCACTTAGACAGCTGAGGTCTGTTATGTTCATTGTTTGTGACCTCTGCATATGGCCTTGTCCCAGGTCTCACTCACCAATCACTCATCTGCTGTTGTCAGTCTGTGAAGCCAAGAAAGGTGAGGATAACCAGAGATTACCGCCAAGTCACTGAGAGATGCTGCTGACATTGGGTATGGACAACAGCTTTTTAAGGCATTGTCTGTATAGGTGGATTTATTGAAGCATGCAACGTGTCTGAAGAATGGGAATTTTTGACAGCATACCAACGCTTTCATGTCCCCAACCACTGAAGTGTGCTTAGCATCTCAATTATGTACAAAATGAACAGTGAAATAAGCCATAATGTTCTCTCGGTCTTTTATGTAATTGAAACAAAAAATGTAATGGCAGAGTCTAAAAAAACATGTAGGCAGAGTGAGCTGCCCATTCATAATAAACTTTCTTGGTTTGGATGGGACATTCCAAAAGAAATCTTCTTTGCAATAACAAATCCACTGAATTTACTCAATTTAATAGATCTTACAAACAATTCTTGATTCCATTGGCATGAAAAATGTCATCTTTATCAAATACCTTCAAAAAACTCATTCAAGTCTGTTTCTTCAGTACCTGTTTTTTTCTATGGAATAATTTTTTGTTTGTCACTGGGGTCTGCTGCTGAATACAAAATGGATATTAGATTGAGTTGAAATGCTTATGTAGTGAAGGAAAGGCTCAAGACTCTATCAAACGACTTGTTTGAATTGTTAAGCAACAACCTTGAGTGGTCTTTGTCTTCTGAACTATTGTCCAAAGCAGTCACCAATGTAAGGATAATGAGCGCTGCTGATTTTGTCTTCATCTCCTTCACAAATCTGGTTTAACTAGAAAGACCAAAGCCAACAATAGAAAAAGAGTTGTGGCAGGATTAAAGAAAAGGCCACTCTTTCATTGATATAGAGGCAATTCAGCTGAAACCTGGCCAAGAATGTCTCTGGAGTTACTTAAGTAGACTTCATTTGTATTAACAGCTTTAGATAAGAGAACCATACACACAGACTTGTTTTAAAAATCCTTTTTTTCTCTTATACTTGTTTTTAAAATAATACTAAAAAAAAAAAAACTTCTTATATAAGAAGAAAGTTTTTCTTGCCTATCACTGTTTATGTTCTGGATAGAAAAAACAGTAGTGACAGTATGCACTGAGTCCTAGGGACTGATTTAAGAAGAAGAGAATCCAAGAATGGTAAAAGCACAAGGCCTAACTCCTGAGTGAGTGAACTCAGGGAGACCAGTCAAAATTTCAATAGCTTTGAAAGATATGCACTGCACTATATGCTACATTCCAAATCGCCATGGAATTTGGATTACTCCACAAGGCTTTGCTATCTGTAAAGCTTGCTCCCTTCCCAGATTGTAAGGAAACAATAAAAAATATGTTGCGCCTTAAAAAAGAGCATGAACAGAACAAATCCTAAAATGGATGTAATACTTCCTCCTCCAAGGGTCACCCCCCTTAAAAATCTTCTACATTGAATCTGTATTTTCTTTCCCCAAAATGTCACCCATCTGCTGGGTTTGGCAAACCTGTCTGAATTCAATATTTCTGGATTGCACAAGAAAATAATGAAATAAACTTAAGCTCCTTCTGATAAGAGTGGGAAAGTTGGTGCAGCCTGCCTGGGTTTCCTTATGAGTCAGAAAATCTCTACTAAATAAGAGCCATGAAATATTTTGCTAACATGAATGGGAGAGAATCATAAAGTTAGAGAAAATTGCAGCAGCAGACTATGTACATGCAGCTAACAAATATAGCAGCTCTTCTTTCAATAATTTTGTCAGAAATCCACCCACTCCTTTCTCATCACACAGCAGGGGTGCCCCACAGAAAGCAGTTCCTCAGCTTCACATCCTTCTCTGTAGAGCAAACCCTTCTTTCTTGGACCAATGGGTAGGAGTAGACCAGGTCCCTCAGTCCCTGCCTGTCACCATGTCTGAAGGAAGTTTTTCTCAGCCCCTCTCATGAAAAGGAGAAGGGGCAAATATTTGTCATTACAGCCATGGGAAAATAGGGTTGATACCGAATTTCCATGTAAAGATATCATTCCAGGGCACAAACCCATTTCTGAGTGTGTAGCATGATAGCAGAAGTGGACAGCTTGTGCAGAGGCCCCTCAGCTCTCATTTTGCCCTGGTCTTTGGCAGAAGGGGACCACACTGGGCTCTTTAGATCTGTTCTTCCTCCTTGCATGAAGCTGCAGCCATTCATTAACCGCAGGATAGGGGTGGGGGCAGACACAAGCCTGCTTGGTGAAGGGAAAATCCACCAAAGACCAAGAAGTAATCTGTTTCTGTAATCACCTAGTCTATTGCAACCACAGGAACAGTGCTTGCAGTGAAGCCTTGCTGTGATGCCTAGTTTTTAATACCTCTCAATATTCCCTTATGGCATGATAAAATGTCAGGACAGAAAACCATATTCTACTGCCCTGGAAGGTCTGGTTTTGGCAGAAATCTTGGTCTCTACTTCTTTAGCCAAATCAAGGATGTTTAAGGTGGTAGCTGCTTCCACCTGTTAACAATTAACATGCAAGTATACCTAGGGGAAGCCTGGGGTAATTCATACTGCCAAACCCTGGCATGAAAGATGGTGGACTATTGTACTTATTGTAAAAGGAGGTGTCTAAGCTTCTCCAGGGAATTTTTCAGAGCATTTAAATCAGTCTCCTGTTTTAAATCGCCCTTCAGAGGAATCCACCTCTTCTATACAGGGAGCTGAAGGAACTAAATGCAAGGAAATATTGAAACTTACTGCACCCCATTGTTGGGTAATTATTAAATGATTTGCACTTGCAGTACTGACTTCAAAGAGCCATTCTCTTTATACAGCTGGTGTCACAGAAATGAGGTGTTGTAATCACGCAAGCTTTTTTCTCCCAGGTAAATTAGTACTTTATATTATTGAGTTGGGCTTTTGAAATCCTTTGGGCTTTTAAATTCCTTTTTTTTTGAGTTGGGCTTTTTAACTCCTTTTATTTTATTCAAATTAGCTGAAAAGGAATACTTTAATTTGAACATTTTGGTGCAATTTTATTAAAGCTGTATTCTTAGAGGCATTACCTTAAAAGGGGTTGTAAACATTTACAGTACATAGCTCAGAATTAGCATAGCTGAAGTGGGAGTAATTTTTCATTTTTATCACTCTCTGCCATGCCTCACTTACCTACTAAGTGCAGTCTGTTCAGTGCAGCCTTGACGGATGAAGCAACATACTTGTAAATAACAGATATATTTATATTGCTTGCTGATCAGGAAAGAAACACATCATTGCCACAGCCATGTATCCATTGCAGCTTTAAGACTCTGCCAGTACTCTCAGATCAGTTTTTCAGTTTGCGTCCAGAATGTTTTCAATTTTCATGAATTTACAACATGATGGAAAATAACAGGGCTATAAAATGACATCAAAGTTAACTTTTCTGCTTTTTTACTGGTCTCTATTAAAACTATTTTCATGTTCTACACAACAACGTGGGAAAGCTTGGTTAGGACAGAATTTAAATCCAACTCTTAACTTTGCATTTCAGGCTCATCAATACGTATTTACATGTCAGTAACCTCTGTCAGCTTGCTTTCTTAGCCCAGTGAGAGAGAAATCTAGAGGTCACTCAATCAGAAAACCTAGATCCATTTGCAAAGGCCAAGATCTTCAAGGCTGCATGAGTAATTATAATTTACTAAAATGTAGATTTAGCAACCTAAAATATGAAGGCTACCTTTCAGGCATAATAAACAACTTTGCATTTTCCTTGACTGCTAAATAACGCAAAACTGTTGACTGAAACATTCAAACTGGTAAGTAATTGAGAAGGAACTGCAAAATGTTATACAAAATTCTAACTTTTTCTAAGTTATAAATTAAGAGGTGGAAAACCACAAGAGAAAAGTTAATCTTGAAACATGCCTATGTGCAATTTCATGTTTAACAGACTTCTAACTGAAGAAGTTGACTGAGAGAAGGAAAAACAGAGTTTTCCCAGTGAGAAGGAAGGCTTGTATTCTATCACTCATTTTTCCAACACACAGCTTTTGAGTAATAAGACTACAAAATCAGATTTTTCTTATATGTAGTTCACAGGCAGCAGGTTTTGACATCTTCAAAATCTTTTACTGATTTCATGGAATCATCAACAGAAACTTGTAAGCAGGTTTTTTTCTCTGGGTACCTGCAATGAAGTGGCCATTTTCCCGCTTAGGAAAAGAAGGAAAAAGAAAACTTTTCTACTAATGGCAGTAATACAAACTCACTAAAAAGGGGTTGAAGGCTCTGAGTGGGGCAGAGGAATGCTGTCTGGATCAAAGAGTGGACAGCTATACTGTGCTGTTGGGGGTGTGGAATGGGATATGCACATGTCTGTGAATGCCTGGGCTTGCTAGGAGAGTGTGTCTTACTCTCCACTGGTGACAGACTGAGTCATAGCATAGCTGGCTGCCCTAAGGACGTATTCTTCAGCCAATATCAGGCTGTTATTTGAGTTGAGAACAGGTGATCTATTGCATTAATATGGATCTCACCAGAGCAGAGCAGAGGGGCAGAATCACCTCCCTTGACCTGCTGGCCATGCTTCTGTTGATGCAGCCCAGGATACGATTGGCCTTCTGGGCTGTAAGCACACATTGCTGGCTCATGTCCAGCTTTTCATCCACCAGTACCCCCAAGTCCTTCTCCCCAGGGGCTGCTCTCAATCCCTTCATCCCCCAGCCCGTATTGATACCAGGGGTTGCCCCGACCCAGGCGCAGGACCTTGCACTTGGCCTTGTTAAACCTCATGAGGTTCACACAGGCCCACTTCTCAAGCTTGTCCAGGTCCCTCTGGATGGCA
>NW_008795405.1:1066486-1084293 GCF_000699145.1 Aptenodytes forsteri | reverse complement strand
GCTCCTCATCCATCCCCAGGCGGAGCTCCATGCACTCCAGCTGGTCATTGACATAGAGGGTGACACCCCCTCCTTGTCTCCCCTGCATGTCCTTCCTAAAGAGCCTGTATCCCTCCATCCCAACACTCCAGTCATAGGAGCCATCCCACCACGTCTCCGTGATGCCAATAAGGTTGTAGCCCTGCCAGAGTGCGCACGTCTCTAACTCCTCTTATTTATTCCCAATGCTACGTGCGTTTGCACAGAGGCATTTAAGTTGGGCCCCCGATGAAGCTGTCTTACTGGCTGGAGTTCCTTTGTGCTGCTCTTCAGGCACTTTCCTACTGACCTGTGTTCCTTCTCCAGGCTCTGGGCATCTATTGCTGGCCCTGGCATCAAATGTAAGGAAACAATGACTCTTACCTGACTGGGTCTTTTGAACTGTGTTGGCGGTCTAGTCAACAGCTTGCAAAGGAAAGGAAATGCTGAAAGAGCCTTTGAAATAGACATCTCCCCAAGTTGTCCAAAGACTTTAGAGCATTAGACCTATTGGCTTAACAATAAGACCTATACAGTGGTGGATATCAAATTTGTCATGGTTCTAACCACGCTGTCTGTAAGAATGAAACAGTCCCTCAGCTTTGCTACAGAGTCCTCTTGGAAGAACCTAGTTGGCCTCCCACAGGGAAGGAGCAGGGAACCCAGAAGAGACAGTAGACAGAGCCCTCTGCTTTGACTGGGAGGAGTAGTCAAAGGAAGAGGGTCTGGTTGCAAGCTGGTAGTGAGCCAAATGGAAAGCCTGAGAACTCTTATTGTTGGCTTGATCTAGAGTACTGAGGGAGGGACTGGATCAGAACCAAGGCCAAATCTGTGTTTATCTTTGACCCATTGGGACAGTTGACCTGACAGTTCCACAGTCTATTTTCTTTGCACTTTCTTGTGCCTTTTGTCACCTGATGGTGTTATTTCAGTGCATCTTGCTTCCTTCTTCCAGGCAGTACGACCTATGCCTTATCATCTAAATTCTCCACTGCCAGTCTTGAAGGTCCCTGTTCTCTTAGAGTGGGGTAGGGAAGACCATCACAGAGATAACTTTTCTTCAGAAGATGGCAGCGATATACCAGGAGGCAATTTCAGTGGATATTTTGTGCTCCTGTACTATTGGAATTTCTGTCTTGGGAGGGAATCTGTTACTACTCATTGGTTTTTAACAAACTCTCAGAAGTTGAGGGATCTGTCTGGGTTTTTTTTTTCCCATTTAAAGTCAAATCCTTTTCTTTTCCAGATGAAATTGTATTGATCAGAATGGTTTGATCCTTTGTCTTTAAAGAGCAGCTCTTGTCCTCAGAGACGTCAGAGATTTTTGCTTTTAGCAGTAACAGGTGTGAAATTTCCCACTTTATTATAACATTTCAACAAAAAGTCTCAGACGAAATGTCAAGTTGTTGATCTCTGGGGTATGTCCAATTTATGTTTGGATCAAGAGCTTGGTTTGAAGCAAATCTGCTCATTCCCCAGTAATGTTTTGGTTCACACTTTGAAGCAGTCTCAGTTGATCCTTTCAGTATCCTTTTTGCCTTTCTTTTGGATGAAACTGAGTTGGGAGATGTGCTCTAAGAACGGCTCAGATGCAAATTGTCATTCAGTCCAAGGGGCCAGGCTAGAGTTAGCCCAAAGTTTAAAAAGCAAACCCAGCTGCCACTGGAATGAGTATAGTGTGGACATTAAATCCTTATCACCAACTATTTGGCTTTACAGGTCCACTGTGACTTGTCTGCATTATTTTCTAGCTGGACATAGCCCTCATGAGACTCTGTGCTGAATAAGAATGCTTGCACCACTGAAAGCAATATCCTGACAATCCAGTCATATTTTATTACAAGCATATTCCAGATCAACGTGTACCTGCAAAAATCTAATTGCCTACCTGTATTAAAATATAGTTGTATCTGTACTGTAACATAAAAGCAGTGAGAGTGCATTTAGTTGGTATTTTATAGAAGGAAATATTTAATAGGAGTATGTTAATGTGAACATTGATATATTTTTCTTCTTTACTCACTGTAGTAATTTAAATTAGTGGTTCATTGTGATGAGTTTTAAGGTAATGTGTCTTATTAACAATGGAGCATCTGAAAGTTTTAGGTTCATAAAGGTTTTACAATTAAGCCATGAAAATTAATTTAGCCATTTATAATGGATTGTTAATTAGTTTGCTAATAAGGCTGTCACTTCCAAACTCTCTGCAGAAGGTGAGTGTTAGGTTAGTTCTGTCTCTTGAGGTTTCAGGGAGGTTTATGACATTCCTTATAAAAGGTATTACTGTCCAAATTTTTCTTGTGAAGAGAACTCCTCGTTCCTGCCAAACATTTAAGGATTATTATTGTGAATGCTGATGATTTCTATTCTGCCATGTCTGCTTTTTGGCATCATTTTCTGGGTAATCAATGACTTTTTTCCCCCATGTGGCATTGATTACCACAAATATTTGAATAAAATGGAAGTAATAGAAAATCCTATCTAAATACTGGAATAACCTTACCATACCCTGAGCTTGGAGTACACCAAATACCTTCTAAAAGAAGATGAATTGATTCTCTTTGCAAAGAGTATATTCCAGAAATGAAGTTAGCTTTATTACAGGGATATTTGGTGTAAAATACTATGCCAGCAGTACTAAATCCTGAAAATTACAGTGAATATTAATTCAGGTCTATTCTGCACAGAGGTCAGAGTGTATACAGTGTGACAGTAGCTTTCTGCATGTTCCATCTATAACTAAGCCCTTCAAAATGACAAAGTGAGATGCTGCTTCTAAAAAAAAAAAAAAATTCTGATCTGTGTACAACAAAAGTATTCCCCCTCCCCCTCTCCCCTGTTTTTTGGTGAATGCTATTTCTGGTGGCATTAATGTGGTGGTATTATAGCTGCCAACACTTAGACTGACAGAGCTGAGGCAACTGACAGTTTAAGGATTTCTGATTGATGATCCAGGCTTCTTCAGACTCAATCTGCCATTATGCTAATTTGCGGTGCGTTTGGATAAATTAATTCTGCCACTGTAGCCTCTAGAAACTAAAAACTACACTTAAAACATAAGCTCTGCAGACTCAAGTTATAGACCAAGATTTTTTTCTCTGTAGTTATCTTCAGCTTGTTAAATCACATGAATTGTCTTAATCTAACCCTGGGCTATGAGATAAACTCAAAGTCCAAGTGGTTCCAAGTATGTTGAGGTACAGCTAGAAGACGTATTTGCATTTTCAATACAACTGCCAGTCACTTTGCCTTGTGGTTTTGTCAAAATAACAGTTACATACATAATCTGTGACCATAGGGAATTGCTCCAGTCAAATTTCATACCTGGAGTTTCCCTACATGGGTTTAACCTTGTATTCACTTGGTGTGACATCAAAGAATAAGGCATAAATATATATACTGCATAAAGGATGTCACTGGAGTGAAATGGGAGATCCTCCAAAGCAGGGAGTCATTCTAAATAAGAACTATACTAAGGAAGAAAAAGGAGGGCATGGACTACCATTAGGGTTGGTTGGTGGACTGACTTTAACAACAGAATTTCAAATGATGGCACAAATAAGAGCCTGTCTAACCAAACATGTGCAATTCCACCTTATTCACTCATCATGGTTATTTTACTGACATGTCAATACGTCACTGTCTGTGTCATAAGTAGGCCTGGTGGCAGCGTGGAGAAAGTAATTAGTGTCGTTTCTTTTGTTTCTGTACTTACTGTCAGTGCTGGCCTATTCATGGTATTTGTACTTTATTATTGTCACGGCTGTTTGAAACTGGGGGAGAAGAAATTCCTTAAGCATAAAATGGAGAAAATTTTAATGGATTTGTTTTCAACAAATAAAATACATTTATTCAAAGTAAAGAAAATACATCAGGTTCTGCAGAAGTCTCAGTGCAAATTTATTAACTTCATAAGGATTAATAAAAGTAAGGAAAAGCCTGGAAGTCTTTTGAGCCTATTTTCTAAGGCTATACTTGTTTACTACTTTTGGATTCTTTCCATAAGGGAAATATTACCATTTTAGAAATTTATTTTCCCATTCTGCCTTTATCTTAAAAGTATTATTGCTTTTTAAATTGCTTTTCCAAAGACTTCTGTAGTCCTCACAGAAGGTGATGTATCCTTGAAGTCTTTATTGGTTTCTGAAGAAATAGCCTGAGAAGTAGACATTTGCTTCAATCTTTTTGTTAATAATAAATACAATTAAACACAATGACATGCAGAGTTGTAGAGCCATGAATTCAGAGAACTAAACTTACCATAAAGTTCGCTTACAAATGAAAATAAACGTAGGTCTCAAATACTCTGGTTTTCAAGGATGATTCTAGGGACAGCTGGAGAAAAGGAATATATTAATACTTCCAATATCATTTGCAATAGAACTAAGCTTGTGTTTGGTTTTTTTTTGTTTTTAAATGAAGGTTTGTTAAAATGTATGGGATAGGATTGCTTATTTTGTAATTTGACTAAGATCCTTGAAAAAGAGCTGATAGAAATAGATCCTAATGAAAGAATCAATGTCCCTTCATCTTACTGTGATTAAGGAATCTCCAGTCTCCAGATATCAGGCTATTCAGTGACAATAAGCCAGCTGGGTTGTTAAATTATTGGTATTCAGGTGGAACCTTAAACCCCTTTATTTTCTGGTATATTAAATAAATGATACAGAATACTAAGGCACACAAATTCAGGTTTGCTAAAATTCTTAAAAAGCTTCAATTAGCATAGATCTGCTTTTAACTTATTTATTTAGAAAACTTTATGAGTGTTAAATAAATTTAACAGATTAGTAAAAATTTTTATAGCAACAGTTGATTAAGATGATGCGGCAAGAAAGAAAATAGTTACACAAATGAATAAGAATTCTAAAACATGGAAACCATAATCAATAGTCTGATATAGTTTGGATTCTTTCTGGATTATTTATTTTTAGCTGAAATCTGCTGGCCATGTACTTCTGTGATAAGAAGGCTTAAAACAAAGTATTGTTTACTCCCCCAACATCAGGGGTGCATATTACATGTATTACACATGCAAAATTTAATGTATATGTACACTTGTTTGAATTACACATTTATGCCTTGCCATAGCCGGAAGGATGACATCCTCAATGTTCTTCTCAACATTCCCATTTTTAAAATTAAGGCACAGTATATCTGGGAGAAAGTGAATGTATTTGTGTTGTGGGAGAGGGACTTTCTGTGTGTTCTATGTTTGACACCGATGTTCCTCATTTCCAATCTCACTCTCAGAAAACTCTATTTTAATAATTAAGGTAGCTTTCTACCTAAAGTGAGGGGAATGTGTGATTAGAAAGGGGTGAAGAAATGAAAAAACTAAGGGGCGTGGAAAACAAAAATGTTATACAGCTCTTCTTTGTTTTGCCCTTTACTTCTTTCTTGTACCTGCTTTTATTTCTATCATGGCTTTGTTTATAGGTGCTGGATGTTCATAATCTTTTTGCACATCCTCGCTTCACATTCTGTATGCCCTTTTACATACGAGAAGTCAGTGGCCATTTGGAATCTTGACTTTTTTTTTTTCTTTTACACAGAAATACTTGGTCATCAACAGGTTCTCCTACTCTGCAGTAATCCCCCTCATAATGCCCATAATTTCCATTGACAAACGTGAATGCAGCTGTAGTTAGCTATTTTACTTCCCGGTCCAAGCCTTTTTTCGTTTAGCACAGTGGCCAAAAACCTCTGATGGCTTTCTTCATGGCCACATTATCAGTGATTCTTTTGCCACAGACACAAACAAATACCCATGTACCAGCATTCATACCCTGCACCAGAGATATCTGTCCTCCCATACAACTTGTGTGGTGTCTGTGTTGTAGTAATTGGTTCCTACTGCCTCAAAAGCTTTTGCTCCAAAAAGGAGTTTAACTGCTGCTTACATCTGTGGTAAGTGAAAAGTGGCTGTCTTACCTACACCTTCAATGAGGTTTCACCTAATCCCAAAATAAGAACATTTTCTTCTAATGGAAGAAAACATAATATGAAAAACACTAAAGTATTAGGCATTATACTGACATTAAGAATGGCATACTGAGACTTCAATGTTTCTATCCCACAGCAAGTCAAAATGCCTTATATTTTAATGCCTTATATTTTAAGGCCTTGGATGAACAGCCTTGCGGAGGACCCAGAGGCTGAATGTAGCTCCACAGCAATCCTTTCTATACATGGTCAGCAGAGGGGAAAAACTCAAATCTGCTTTGATTAGGCTAAAACTTATTTGCTATGTGTTTTTTCATAGTAACTTAATTTTAATTGCATTCAAAATGATCGCATTTAAATCTTAAACTATCTTCTGTCTTGCCAGCTGTTGTGCAATTCCTGCAGGAAAAGGGCAGGACACTGTGTTGTCTAAAAGAATTTTAGTAAGTAGGTTATAAAGACAGAAAGTAGCTTTTTTCATTGTAACCTAAATACGTAGTTATAT
Organism: Aptenodytes forsteri; assembly: GCF_000699145.1. Taxonomy (NCBI): domain Eukaryota; kingdom Metazoa; phylum Chordata; class Aves; order Sphenisciformes; family Spheniscidae; genus Aptenodytes; species Aptenodytes forsteri. The sequence continues at coordinate 1,077,824 of NW_008795405.1, read as the reverse complement.
AACATTTTAGGCTGCTAAAATGGAGATACTTCTGTCCATCACTGAAAAGATGATGAAAAGGTACCATATAGCTTTTAAATCCTCGTGAGTGTCAGGCATGAATTTAGGAGGAAGATTAAGAAGGCACTTAGAAGACTTTAGTCCAGAGACTGAGCTATCATGGACTTTGGGAAAGGGGTCACTGTGTTATAAAACAAGACATTAAGGACAGTAAATGGTTTATATTATCTTATATACATTCATTCATTACTCTCTGTCACACCACTTCTACACCAGGCATCCAATTGCTCTCTAATATTTTCAGAACTCCATTGCAAGGTCAAAAAACAATCTGTATCTGAATTCTTCCTAGGCCATCTGCTATGAGCAGGGACACAAACAAGGTATTTCTGTCTACCCAGACCCAGCCTCTTTTCAAATCCTCTCTAGCAAGTCTTCTGCATTTTTCTTATTCACATGCAGTTTGACAGAAAGATGCTTTCAGCCCTTTTTACATCTTTCTGCCACTTGATCCACTACATTTCTCCTGTGGCAGATTCTCTGGCTTTGTCCTTTGTATTTGTCCCAGATATTTTCATCTTCTTTTACAGAAAAGACTGGCAGGGTTTTTGAACTCACCAGATCATCTCTGCACTTGTTATTAAATCCTTTTAATACCTAATCTTTTTCCTCAGGCACTTGCTTTGGGAGACATTTTAGATAAGCCTGCACTATCCTAGACTGTAAAAATCTTATTTCCTGTTGTAAAGATCAGCTTTCACGCTGCCATAACAATAAGATGGGCAATATTACTCACTAACCTAAACAACCCAATCTCTACAATTCTCCTAACCCACCCCTCCTCACTATGTCAGTTGTGCCTGGAGAGGATGGGGCGTGGTGACCTTGGGTTCTGCTCCTTTCATGCACCACTCAGTAAAACTGGCAGTGCAAGGGAAGGGGAGGAAGCTGCTCTCATCATGGCTTTTGCTGGATTGAGTGTAAGTGGAATGAACAAGAATTTATGAAGGATTTCTTTTTTTCCCTTCTCTGAATTATTAATTTCTGAATTCATTGAATTGTTTAACATTTCTATCTTCTAACAAAGGAAACAATAGCTAGAGGCATGTAATGATGATATTTACAGTAATCCATCTGTAAATACAGCATGTGTATGCTATAATCCATTTGAATTTAGAAGAAAAAGATGGATTATTTTCATGCTTCATTTACACGTGTTTATATACAGCCATATGATTTTTATTTGTCACTGACAATACAGACATGGGGTCCTTTTGTATAAACACTTATTGGTAAGCTTTTTCTCCTGTAAGCTGAGATATTCATCTGAGCAAGGGCAGATCATGGACTCTAGTGTGAAACATTGGCTTCGACTGAGTTATTTTACTGTGAGAAAATGCATGCTAAATGGAGAACTTTGTGAAATAAGTGAGAGCTTGGTGAGACAATGAGGCCAGTGTCTGCAATTACCTTACAACAGGCTTGAAGGACAGGTCTACTACAAGGTCAAATTTAGCGTAAAAAAAGAAAAAAAGCAATGAGCAGTCACCTCAAATAAAGTCTACTTTGACTTGCCGACTTAAAATATCAATGGAAACTTCTGTAGCTGAAATTTTACAAGTGTTGAAAATGCAATTTGATTTCTTTGACTGTCAATGAAATTCCATCCTTTAAAACTTTGCTGACATGCAAGAAGACAGTGTTCTGCTCATATTTTGTCTTGTGCATTGTTCACACAGTGATTGTCCTTTAGAAACTTTTAAGTTTTCTTTGTACCTACTCTAATGATCCTAGTGATGTTACTAGAGGCAAAAAGTATGGCAACATTCTCTTTAAATAGCACAGAAATAATAATTTAAGGTTATAATGTGCCATTTCCATAGGGATCTAATTTTGGTCCAGATGGCAAATGCTGTTTAAGCTGTTTCATAAATTAAACAGAAGAGGCCGATTTTAGTTGTTACAAACAAGATGTCTCTCAGCACAAAAAGAAAGTCAAATGTGGTTGTATTTTTCTTAATGACTGCTCTGAAATGTTTATTAGCAAATACTTGAAATTTCTAAGAGGAAAGGTTTTCTTTCCTGCCCTCTGAGAGGCAATACAACTTCCCTATCCATAGAAAGCAAAGAGTTAATATACTCCCTATTGTGATTTACCCTGGAATAGGGCCACCACCAGGGCTACCATAGGAGATCATATTTACTAGCATGCCTTTTTTTCCCGGGCCTAAAAGCGAAGCTTGTTAGATCTGCCTTGAACCAGGCTGATGCCTGGCCTCTGATGAAAAGCATGGAAAGCCTCCCTTTTTCTTATAGCTTTCTCCTAAAAGTTGATTTGCCTGTCCAGGGTTAACAGAAGGGTGTCTAACTCCTTCCTTGAACCTCACCTTCCCCTTGTGAACACAGTCCCTGCTCTATATGACTTTTTATTACCAAACAGGAACCAGCACTAGTATAAGAGGGTTCCTTAAAATTTATGCATGTAGCAAAGTCTACAACCTCTCTGAGATATGCATACTTTGACAGAGCAGTCACGAGAATAACAGCTTGTTTGAGCTTATATAGCTTTTTATTATTCTTGCAAGTGGGTGGAAGCAGGAACTCTTTGAACTACTGGATCAATACCGCTAATAGTTATAAACGTATTTCCATCATTAGCAAAAAACTGTCTCTAGTAAAGAGCCCTGAAACAATAATAACTAATGCCAACCAGATAAATGAGAAATGGTCACATTATCTAAAATATCTTATACTTGTCTTCCAGAACCAAAAGTATGTTGTAAAGGTCATCATAATCATGTGCACTAGAATCCATTTATTTTACTCTTAACATTCTTTTTTTCAACAACAAAATATCATTTGATAAGAATTGTTCTATTTAGTGCTAGATGATACTTGCTTTATCATTGCCTTTCTCAGTTCTTGGTCCAAGTGCAGTTGGCATAAAAAAGGGAATGAAAGTATTTTAATCAGCATAAAATTCCTGTTGAACTCATATGTACAATACAAATGCTTTCATTAGCTCCATGGTTATATTTCTGTTTAAAGTAAGGAAAATGAGCAATAATAATGACTTGGCTGAAACATTAGAATATAATTTACTTCATTTAAATGTTCTTTTCCAGCCTTGCTAAAATGTTTTTACTGGGAAGATTAGTGACTTTGTGGAGATTTGCGTTTCCCTTCTCTTTTCATCAGACTTTCAACACTTTGATGTTTTCAAATAATAACTTTGGCTAGATCAGGCCTTTAGGTAGTCAAATCTCCCATAGAAAGACATCAGGCCAGAGGAAGAAAGGTGTGTGCTGTCTTTAGCAATCAATAGATGCAGAATTGACTGCTATGACACACTCATTCAACAGCTCGTGTCTTTTTAGTCTTAGTAGCTGAAAAGAGAGCTAAAGAAAAACCATACAATTAGCTGCTATTCCTATTAAAGCTCAGGTTTTAAAATGTCTGCTCCACTCAACCGTGCCTTTAAGGATGGGAGAAGTTGCATTTTGAGATTTGAGCTCAGGTTATTCCCTCTGGAAACATTCCTAAAGATGAATGGCGTCTGGCCTTTCAGAGTTGAGTTTCTATTTAAGCTTTCTGAAGTGTTTGTATTGTCTATTCATGTTTGCTGTGTTTGTAATAAGATATGCGTACTGTTACTCCTGCCTTGCTACCTTAACCGTTCTACGAGTTATTCATGTGTGTTCCTGCAAGTTGTCACCTGAGAAAAAAGTAATCCAAATCCTGACAGTGAGTCACAGATTTTCTATTTATTTTTCCTCTCCTGCCACAGTCCAAGACAGATGACCATCAGATTATTTTGTTTAAGCAATTGCTAAAACCACAATGTTTTTTAAATTTATCACCCCTGTCTCAGAGGAGCATATCTCAAATCCTCTTAAAGAAAGATACTCTCAGAGGATCCTTCACTGCTATTGCTCTTGATGGAAAATTTCCAGCTTTTAAGTATGTGCTTTTTAATATGTTTGGAAATCTAGGTCAAAGGTTTGTAATCCTGACTAAATCTTTGACTATCTCTAAACTCCTCCTTTATCTCATTTATAGACTCCTCCTTTTTAATTTATATCTCTTAGTCTGTGATGGAGCCACTAACTGTGCTTGGCTTCTGAACTAGTCTTATACTGATTGTGTGTGTTTTATTGGGAGCTTGCATTCTCATCTTTTTAAACTCTTTTTTTTTTCTCTCAAAAGTTCCTGCATTTCACATGCTTTCACTTTCAGGAGATAGCAAAAGAGTCAGTCTTCAGAAGGGGTTTATAGGTTTTCTTTTAGGATTTTAAAATACCTGCAGGTAGATGGCCTTTTAGGGGAGTGGAGGTAGAAACACAATCTACATGCAAGCATAGTCTTCTTATAGCTTTCACTGTCTGTGAATTATTCCTGCAAAGCAAAGTTTCTGTTATAAGGATCTTGAAAGGAGGGTCTTGTTTGGTCCATTAGTGACAAAAGACAGAGATTCAAAATCTAGAAAACATTTTCAGGAAATGGAAAGTCTATTAGCATTACTTATTCATAATAAATAGCATAATAAAAAGAGGAAAACCAAGGTGTATTTCTAGCAACTACAAATTGGCCCTGATTTCTCAAACTGAAAAGATACTATGATCTTTTCTAATAAGGATGTAATTCTGGTTTAATTTGCCAAATTGGGACAGATTTTTTTTCCGTGAAACTCAGTCATCCTGGGTTTACAGGTTCAGACTAGATATAAGGAAGAAATTTTTTACGATGAGGGTGGTGAAAGACTGGCACAGGTTGCCCAGAGAGGTGGTGGATGCCCCATCGCTGGAAACATTCAAGGTCAGGTTGGACGGGGCTCTGAGCAACCTGATTTAGGTTTAGTTGAAGATGTCCCTGCCCACGGCAGGTGGGTTGGACTAGATGACCTTTAGAGGTCCCTTCCAACCCAAACCTTTCTATGATTCTACGATTCTACACTACAAAGGTAATGGAATAAAGAATCCAATAAGTTATTTATGTATGTATAGAGAGGTGGAGCTGGCTTACATTTTGTTTTATAGTTTACATTTTTTACTGCCTCCTGCCATGCTGCTTTCCAAACTAGAGGCCCCTTCTGATGTTTCACAACATGGTAGTATGATGGTTAGTAGAAGAAAAAATGGAACAGGAGATATGCATGTGGTATTAAACTACCAGCATGTCACTCTGACCTATGCAATGGGAAGTCAATGGCCCAGAAAATCATTTAGCATATTCCATAAAACAGTCAATGGTAGAAAAGACAATGCTGCTGTACAAAGAAAGATAAAGCCAAAACCTGCTTCTGACTAGTTCTGACTTTGCTTCTGGGATATAACAGCTGGGGTCGTGAGTGTAACAGCTGCTCAAAAGAATTAACAGGGAGAGACCAGAAGGGACTTTTATAATTAATTGATCTGACTGTTTCTGTGAAGCAGACCTCAGTATTTTTCCTGATAATTCCAGCATTCAACCCAGTGTCTTCTCATCCGATTACAGCATATCTTTTGGAAGCGTGGCATGCCTTGGTTTATATGACTAAATCCAGTGTATCAAATTACAACCTGAATGTCTTACTGTGCAAGTAGCCTCCCGTAATTCAGGTGACTCAATGCATTGTAGAGTTAGAGGAGCAGATGAGGAAATGGAGAAGGGAACAAGTGGGAAAGATCCCAAACTTAGGGCTTCTTTTTTGAGGAGGAAGAAGCAGTTGGACAGAGAACAGCTAACTAGCAGATTGGCAGTCTATGCATTTGCCTACCATTTTACTTTTGGCTTAAAGAAAAGATTACATTGGGTGGACTTTTGAAAAAGCTTGCTTCCCTAAAAGTGTCTCTTCATTGAGAAAAACCAATGATTTAGAACCTGTTATACTTAAATACTGATCACACCAGCTGGACATCAGAAGTTCTAGGAAGAGGCATCTAAATGCCTCTTTTATAAGGTGGCCCTTGGAACACATTGTTCAGCTTTGATCATAACAGTATTTTTTATCACCTGAAAAGATGTGCAAAGAACACAATAGGTTGATTCAAGTTAGAATGTAGAAAGTGAATGCTTGTTGATGGATATAAATCCTAAGTCTATCTGAAGAAACGATGAAATGGACTTCTGGGTTTGTGTCACCTCAGGAAAAGAACAGAGAACTTACTTTCTCTCACTGTCATGTGTTGCTGAATTCCCCAAAATGGCCTTTTCTTATTGTAATCCATAAACAATTGGAGAGGCACATAATCCATTTAATCCATGAACTACTGGAGAGGCACAGGTGATTTCACATCACTTGGAGATGTGAAATCACTTACCATTAAACTAAACTGTCAGATGTCTGCTGTTCAGCTCATACACCCTTCCTAGTCATGTGCTTTATTTTACCCTTGTCATCCATCAGTGTTATCTTCATTGAAGGAGCAGCTGCGATTTTGTCTGCAAATGAGGCTTCTTTTTGTTAGGCTGTGTACAAACATGTAACTAAAAATAGTCTGTATAACCAATGGTTTGCAAACCCTGTGTAGTACAGGAGTAGGTTTTTATTCTTTAAAAAGGGTTCAACTATAGAGATTGCACAGTTTCCCCTAAGCAATCTATTCTAGTATTTCGCTATCCTTACCACTAGGAAGATTATCCTAATAATTAAATTTGCTGAAACTTTTGCTCTTTATTGCTAATCTTGAGCAGATAAAGAGAAGGTTTCACTCCCTTAATTTGGGAAGCTTTTTGCATGCGTCTTTTACATACCTGGACATATTACATTGTCCTTTAGTTTTTCCTTTTCTAAACTAAAAAAGTTATCCTATAATTTCTTTCCTAAAAGTCTAAGTCTCCTAGTCTTCTGATCATTATCTCCTTGAACTCTTCTGGGCTCTGCCTAGTCGTTTACATCTTTATTGGGGGCAGTGGTAACAATTGAACAGAATTCTCTTGCTAGAGCCTGAAGACTGGAAAGATTATTTTTTGTAACATACTGACAGAATACTTGTTTGTGCATCCCAACATGAAGTCATAACCCAGATCTTGTTCTACAGAACTGCCCATCTTTGGCTTGTCTGTATTCAATTGTATGTTGCTTTTCCCTACGTTTCTTCAGGTTTTCACAATTGCCCTTGACTGCAGCAGGACTTTATGTGTGCATAGAGCCTCCGTTTTGACACCATCTTCTAAACATATACTTTGTTTCACCCAGCTGGTTGCTAACAAAATATCTGACTTTTTCCAAACCCAGAAGAGACAGCTGCCCTTGAGTCTTTCCGGTTTGCGAGTACTCTATTGATAACTATTGCTTTGCATGTGTCATAGTAATTCCCTTTGTACCCTGCTGCCTTACATCATGCAAAACCATGTCAAAGGTCCCCTTAAAGTAAGTCTATATGGTATCTACACTATAGCCCTGGACAGTTGCCCTTTTACAGGAAGAAACATGTATTGCATTGTATTATAAGGTGTGCTTTCATAGTTTGTAATAGTTTACAGAGGATGACAATTTTTTTGGTACTGTAAGTATTACATATGAAAAGTAACTTTTATTGGAAAATCTCGTATTTCAACTACTCACAGGGGCTATCATTACTTTCCATGAGCACACACATAATTTCTGCAGCAGTGAACAAGTGTGTCATTTCTTGAGGTTTTAAAATCCACCAAGAAGCAAGAAGATGCTTCTCTTCAGTAGTTGTCTATTTTTATCCTGCATATTTTTGTCAGTCATGACAATTTTTGCTTTTCTTAGCTCTCTGACTTCAGCTCTGATGGCCACTTTTCCCTCTAGGTTAGCCACAGCCTATCCTTCTAACTGAAGAATATTGCACAGGACTTCCAAACAGTCCAAATTCTGGTTACCTTAATTTTCAGGTGTTACATTAACTAGTATGAAACATGTCTTCTCTCTTCTCTATGATCATACCAATCCAGTGCCTACCACTGTCAATGGAAATCTTCACTTGACTTCAGGATACACTGAATGAGCTTCAACTAGTAAGTCCTATCAAATTGGTAACTACATGTTATTTACCCAAGTAAGGACAAAGACTGTGGGCTGGGTGTGGCAGTATTTCTTGAGGAGATAGACTGAAGAACAAATAAATATTACAGTGGGAGACATGAGAATGAGCAAAACGGTATTTGCTGGTACTTGTCCTTGCTTTCTTTGGCACCATGTTTCCGTTTAGAAAACTTCTCCAGATTTCTCCCAGTCCTTTCTTCATGCCAACAATACATCTTAAAATGGTAGAAAATCAACTTTGACAAGAAATGGAATTTACACTAGTCCAGGGTGTGACTTGCTCTTTCTTTCTAGAGCCAAAATAGAAAACAATTGCTAGACCTTTCAGTGGAAGACCTTTGAGTCTGAGAACCTAAGAATAAAAGGTATTATTTAGCTCTGAGAATATGTGAGATATCTTGCTCTAGTTTATTAATGGACACTGAAATCCATGACAATTTTAGTTTGGGCACACTGAAAATGCCTGCCCTCTCTGTTGTAACGTTATGAGCTAGTTCAGAGACATTTATAACTATAAATGCCCTTCTTTTGGCAGTTATAAAAAGAATATCCCCTGCATCCTCTCAAGCCAGTAGGCTGTATATCATCTCGTGCCTATGGTTTTGTTCAAAGTGCTGGAAACAAACCCTAAGCTTCTTTTCTCCAGTTTTCTTTCTGCTGTTTGTCAGTTCATTTAGATATTGTATACTGCACATTTATGTGAAAAATTAAATTATACCTAGACCATTAATGGCCGCTTAATCCAACTGGTGCCTAAATGATTCAGAGCCTTGTGATCTGTCATAGCAAGTGTCAAGAGATGACGAAGGCTTAAAGTAGCTTCTACTAGCATAGCACTGATAATGTCATACATGAAAGAGGAATGTAAGGGAAAAAAAAAATCGTTTTACCAAGTTTTCCTTCCCCTCTATGCCTCATGGTTGAGAGCAGTTATTTTCGAAGGGGATGCAACACGTATCTTAATGTGAAGACTCTTTACCCTTATGACAAATTACATATGCAAATGTAATACAAATACAAATGCATTACTTGAAATAGGAATGAATTCCACCCTAGCCAGGGACAATTAGAACAGGAGAGAAGATGAAAGCCTTTAGCAGATGAAAGTGAAACTGTGTCTGGTATTTCTTTATTAAAGCCTGAGTCTAAAGAATTAAACTTCAGAGAGGACGTGTTATTAGGCAGAGAGGACAATTCAGAATCAGCTTTTCAGTAAACCTTGGAAGACAGTAGTTTACTGAAAGTTTAGCCCTCAAAGAAAAAAAAAGAAGTTGAGTCTTCTTTTACCATAAACTGAATTATTTTAGCCTGAATCATGATCACTGCTGCTTAAATTAGATCCTTTCCTTCAAATGAAATGTTTTTTAAGCATAGATTAGCATTTCAGATCAGAAGCCCAGAGGCATCTGGGAGTCTGATCAAAGTGTCAGTATGAATATGCAGTTAGAGTATTTTACAATATATAAACTATACAATTGCCAAATTCTATAATCATTAGGAAAAATTAAAAATTACTAAGCATCTTATAGTTCAGTTGTCTTCTTCCTTTAATTCCTAATTGTTGACAGGATCACCCCTTACTTAAGAAGTTCCATTGATCTGTAGAAGGTACTACCTTTACCTACAAAGCTTGACTGGCTTGCATCCTTTGAATATGACAGCTACAACCCAACCACTGTTTCCTATTATTTCAATTCCTAACTGGAAGATGAATGGGCATTTAATTTCTGGTCTGACTCCTCTAGCCCCGCTTTTATGAATTTGCTTTTCAGAGGCTGGGTCTGAAACCAGTGAATTGATAAAAAATTTCTACTTCATGTGTCCCATTGGAAACAACTTCCTTACTGTGGTTACTGAAAGCAAAGGTAGTGAATATTTAAGTTTAAACTATCACAGTATCTTATGATAGTATCATCAATACCACAAGAGAATGAAACAGAGACGATGGTTGTAGCAATTGAATGTGTTTTGGAAAGAAAGTGTCTTTGAAAATGCAAGGATTTTCATCTTTTACTAGAAAAAATGTAATAATATTAGAAGATTGAATAAAACTATATCACAAAAATTGGAGTTAAAAGGTAAATAACTGTATTGTTAATGTGAGAAAGGCTTCCAGTCCATTTCCCCGGACTTTGAGTGGCTTATCCTCTGGCTGGATTATGAAATCACTTCTTAGTCACTCAGACAACACTGTAATACCTTACTGAAAATGTCTTGCAACCATTCCTGTTTTATTTGTATTAATATTTCAGTATACTAAATTGAAGTAGAAATGTTTTCCTTCCACCCTAGTGTATGTGTGGTATGTGCTTGTTAATCTTTCTTCAGGATGTGTGCAAAATATGAAAACAAATTAATTGCATAATGAATCAATGAGCAAAGTACCTTAATTTATTTGAAATTACTATTTTGAGAAAAAATCTAATTAGGCTAATGAGGGTTTAAATCTTCATTGAAAATATGAAATGTTCTGCAATTTGTTAGTGAAAAAAATCACATAGTAAGAACAGACAAACAAGAAAAATGATAAAATACTGTCCAAATGAGAGATGTTTAACTCTAGAAAGGAATAAGTATAGAAAACCAGCAATAATTTGGAACAATGCACATACTTATTTTCGTGTGGGATTCATATGAAATCTACAGGTAATATAGGATATGAAGATGACAAGAAAAAGGTATCTTTGGTTTAGATTTTGTATGTGTGTATATCTACATCTATCTATCTATATATATGTATGCAGTCAGATACTAAACAGGGAAGGTCAAACTTTAGATTCCTCACCACAGACTTCAACACAGCATTAAGCCTTAAGACTCTATGGGCTCAGTAAGACATTTCCAAACTATGAATTTCTGGAGAAGTCTCCACTTCCTTGTCTGGGCAGATGCCCCAGTTGCATCTTGACTCTGAGCTGGGGTAAGATGTAGGTGTGCGTCATCCTCTCCTTCTGCCCTGGTTTCTACGGAAGGAAATCCAAGGCCAGGGCCTGGAGGAGATTTACTGCTGACCTTGGCTGGGTCACTGATTTGGATGACTGGAGGACTAGGTCTTGCATGTGCTTCATAGGCTATATTTTCCCTATCATCTATTGCTAAAATTAGCTATAATTAACTTATAAGCATGATGTGGCACACCATGCATGCATAACTTGTCCTGTCTTGAAGCTGTTAGAAAGTATAGCTCTGTAGCATGGGTGGAAGAGAGGTATGGCAGTGAGATGAGGCAGGGCTCTAGCATCATCTCAGAGCCCCAGAGCTGCACTGTAGAAACTCTGGTTTTGGCTGGGGTAGAGTTAATTTTCTTCACAGTAGCTAGTATGGGGCTATGTTTTGGATTTGTGC
>NW_008795405.1:1057500-1066384 GCF_000699145.1 Aptenodytes forsteri | reverse complement strand
GGGATATTCCGCACCATATGACGTCATGCTCAGCATATAGAGCTGGGGGAAGAAGAAGGAAGGGGGGATGTTCAGAGTGATGGCGTTTGTCTTCCCAAGTAACCATTACGCGTGATGGAGCCCTGCTTTCCTGGAGATGGCTGAACACCTGCCTGCCCATGGGAAGTAGTGAATGAATTCCCCGGTTTGCTTTGCTTGCATGCACAGCCTTTGCTTTACCTATTAAACTGTCTTTATCTCAACCCATGAGTTTTCTCACTTTTACCCTTCCAATTCTCTCCCCCATCCCCCTGCAGAGGAGTGAGCGGGCAGCTGTGTGGTGCTTAGTTGCCGGCTGGGGTTAAACCACGACATCCTGGCATTTCCAGATTCAAGCCATCGTGGGTTAAGCATTTGAATTAAAATATCCTAATGTGATATTTAAAACAATATGCTGGGGTTTTTATTGTTTACCTTCTGTGGTTTGAGCTTTTTAAAATTCATATTTTCAAGCTTTGCTCTTCAACTACAAAAGATAGGTCTTTTTCTTGCACTTGAGCCTCCCACATTATCACAAAGCTCTGGAGTTTAAGACTCTCAGGACAAGTGCCAAGACTCTGAAAGTCATGGTAAGACAGTGAGAACTAGAAACTCTAGAAAACCTGTGTACGGAAGGTCAGGTGTGCAGTTTACAATGTATGACAGATGCCTAGGAATACGTGCTGCTTTGCAAACTATATATATATTCTGTTATATATTAGTCATAGTGTTTGTTGCTATTGACTCTCTCATTTTGTGTCTGTCACTTGGATATGCAAGATATACATTTTTTTCTATATAAGCTTTGAGGTTTTGTAATGGTACAATAACTTGAAAATTTTCACCTGCACTCTAACTTTAATTGGATGTTGTCAGTCTAATGACACAGCTCAGGTGTGCTTGAGTCTGTGCTAGTTACTTATCTGTGAAGGGAGCAAATACAAATCTGAGAATATATACTGCCCTGTCTAGTCATTTTATAACTCATAAGGTTCAGTGAGCGGATCATAAATGTTAGAATCTATTTTCTTATTTTATTATGTTTAAAAGGAGACAGATATTTCTTCCCCCTATATCCTGTGCATTACCAGTTCTCTTTTTTTCTCACTATCTCTCAATGTACTGAGATCATGCCATTGCAGCAGCTGTCATGATCTCAAGATGTCAAATTGTCTTTCAGACCTCTGTTAAGGGACACCTAGCTAAATGATGTAGTGGCATACTGCATTGCTAAGCTAGGTTCAAAAATTAATTAGGATGCAAACAAGAATGAATGCGTAATGGTTTCATTCTAGAGCTGAGCAGAAATTTGACTGCAGTAGAGTTAAGCAAATAATTACCAGTTAATAATTGATTTCAATGTCACCTTTTCTGTTTATGAATTATCCACTAACCTATTACAAATTTCACTGGTTTGTTAATTTTATCCAATCTGTGCATTTTTAAATGATTGGTCATTTCTTGGATGGTATAAGTGAACATAGGCAGATAATGTGTGCATGTTTCTTTCATCTGATGACTCAGGTAACCAAACAGTTCTGTGAAAAGTAGAAATTCCGCAAATAAAAAGTGCAAAATATATGTTTGGCAGATATTTCTGGATTTTAGTTTCCAAGCCAAGAAAATCTGAATGGTAAAAGTACTGGTAATACTGCAGTACTCAAGTGTTCTTGAGAAACTGGTCACAAGAGGGTCACAAACAGAAATGAAAAGGAATTTTGTATCTGGGTAGGTTTGGCCAAAAGTGTCTTTCTACTTTTTGTTCTGTGCTAACTCATACCTCAAGCCGTCAAAACATTCCCCAGTGGTTTTCTGTTAAAGACTGGAACAACAGAGATGTGTTGCATGAGAAGAGAATATTATTATCTTCCCTTAACATGCAAAACATTTTCATCAAGGCACTCCTTACGTGCTCCAAAACAGGATTGCAGCTGGCTCTTCGAATGGATTCATAGGATAAGTAAGGCTGGGTAAAAGGCCTTGCTACTTTGTGTGTATCCAGCATCAGGGACTGATCCTCCCCTAATCCTTGCTGTATATCAGGCCTCTCTCTTTGCCTATGGGATGTATACTAAAGGACAATTTCTCTCATCAGGAAGAAATTGGGCCACGCTGGCCCCAGAAGTGTTGACCTCTTTGCTGTATGCATTGCCAAAATCAGACAGCTTTTCAGTGATCATCAAGACTACTCACAGGGTATCATGACCCTTAATTAACGTGGCAGCTGGTGCAGAGTGCTGCTGCTGCCCTATTTGCCTTCACAAAGATGTTAAGCCAAATCTGTAAGTCAGTACAGACTTTTTTATCCCACTCTTCCTTTGACTTCCCATTTATGTGTATGGATCAAGCTGTTGACACTCTTTTTTTCCCCTGTAAAATGCTTGAAAATACGGGGTCTGCGCAACTGCCTCCTCCATCAGTGGCCTGATTTTAAATCTAACATCTTTTTTTTTAAACCAGTATAACTTCACTTATTTCAGAGAGTAACTCAGTTTCACATGAGTGGAAAGGAAGAGTCCTTTATATCTTCTAGAAAATTGAAGAAGAGCTCTCTTATCATATTCAAAACAAATGCTGTGTGTGGAGTAACATTTGCCAAGGCAAGTCCTGAATTTGGAACTGAGGTATATCACTACTGCTTTTTAAGTTCATCGTACTGAAGTTATAAGGCACTCAGAATAATTGAGATTTTTGGGCCATGGAATATAGGGCCAGCTGCCAAATTTCTGGATGCACATGCTAAATACAAATAATTCATGGGGCTTCTAAAACCAGTTAGTTAGTTGCTATGGTAGTTTGACTTTTCCCTGTACTGCTTTGCAGGCAGTTTTTTTGTTATATTTAGCTGTTAGTTGATAAGAAATGTTGATTGGCAGACAGCATCTCTATCTCTTTTCTCATTGTTAATGGATTTAACAAAATGAAAAATGGCCTTGTATTGGCTAACAACCTATGCTCTCTAATTCTAAAGCAAGCAGGGACAAGATGCATTAGCATGTTAATAGAACTTTGCACCCTAAGGTTCTGGTTTATCAGATATTAAGAATGCATTAGCGATTCACAAACAGTGATGGACAGGAATCGTTAGCATGCTAATGCTACCTGAAACTATACAGTTATTGTTGTATCAAGCATCAAACACTATCAGTGAAAGAATATTTTAAACATGAGCTTTTCATTTTAGTAAGTTTTCCTTGTAACCTTGTTTGATAAAACACGTTGCAACGTTTTCAAAGATGATTGATGATTTTAAGCATCTTAGAACTGAGATATTATCTTAAGACTCTTTAAAAGGGCCAGATTTTCAGAGATGCTCATGTTTAGATTATGTGTCATAACTACTTTAGTGATTAGATCTTGGTATATAATCTAGATACCAAGTGATTGGTATCATGTACCCATAATGAAGACACCTGAAGTCACTAGCCATTTCTGATTACACAGTAGGCCAATTTAACCTCTTTGTCAACTTACACAGCCAGGATTTGGTTCATATTGGTTTCCAGCTCTCTGAGAACAACTTCCCAGTCTACAGTCATATATTGTGGTTTTGATGCATAAACATGTGGATCAGGCTATAGAAAGTGAGTCAAGATAGGTGAATTTGAGTTAAATTATATTTGGGGTTCAAAGCTCGTTGGAAATACAATATTTTTGCATAGCCTCGAACTTGTTTGAGCTGAGTTTCACTTAGTGTTTTAGTTTGTCTAATTGAGTGAGGGAGTTTGAATATACATACATAAAAAACAGAGAGCACATTTCCATGAAGCTGGCTGGTCTGAAAATTCTGAGTTTCCCAACACTGTAATGGATGATAGTTCTATTTGATTCATCTAAATGCTTGAAGTGAAATTAATAGCTATCTTAGGTAGAAACAGGCAGATTTATCACTGTGCCTTTGGTATTTTCTCTTCTTTATCTTTTTTCTTTTCTCTACACTTTTGATTCATAGTTCACCTAAAGCTAGAGGCTGACAGACTATTACTTGCACAGACACATGCTACTCTGAAATACTTTCGATAGGTTTATGTTAAAGTGACAGGGAAAAATGACAATATAAAGTATAAGCCCTAGTGTAATTGTTGGTAAAAATACAATTTTGGATGTGAAAGCCTACGAAGAGAGCTGCAAGGAACACTTCTGGAGCTATAGCTGATTGAACATATCTTCCTATTATGTTTTTTTCTAAGAATAATAACAACGTAGCTTTCACATTCTTTATGTAGATTAACAGTTTCACTTGACAACTCTCCCATAATTTAGAGTTAGCAAAATTCCCAGTCTTCAAGTGCAGTAATGCAATTAAACATGACACTGACAATGAACCAGAGAGCTTAGATCACAATTTAGCCAATTCTGGATACCTTATAACAAGTCTCCATTCTTCAGTCGCCAACTTAATATTTTCAAGTATAGACTTATCCTCATCTTCGTACTCAAGTCCTCCCTCCCTCACCTCATCCTACCCCTCCAGGTAAAGGCTCCTGGTGTTTTCTGAAGATGTAACTTATTATTATAGTACTTCATGTCTATAGAGTTAGGGACCATACTTCTTAATCTCTTTTATCTGGGTGGTGCTTTTGGGTAGGCATCAGTCTACAATCTTCTATCCCTCAGATTGTGCTGACCTGATATGACTGGGTCAATGGGGTTCATATGATGACAACATGGCAATATCTCAAAGAGATTCCACCTCCCTAGGTAGCTTCTTCCAGCGTTTACCTACCCCATTAAGTACTCATTAGAGAGAGCTGATCTAGATCCAGGAGTACTATAGCTGCATTGGGAAGGAACAATGACAACACTGTTTCTAGGATCTGTGGATTTTTAGGATCTGTTTTCACAGCTCTCTAGGCTTATCAGTTCCGTCCGTTCTAGCTGAGCTACCCCTAATGTACTAAATTGAGTGGCATAGCACACCTGTAATTAGAGGGTTTTTTGTGAGGCCCTTCTTAACTTTTCTATGAGGAAAATCAAGCAGATTTATTATTGATTTTTCCCCAGTGAACTAAGAGAGCAATTTAGGGTGATGGGAGAAGTGAATCTGCATATTATATGACATGTGAGGATGGCTCGTCTCTGGAGTATAAGCAGCATCTCTGGATCTTAACCAGCACAAAGTGCTTCAACCAGAGCCCAGTAATTCAACATGTTTGCTGCTATATCTATATCATCTGGGCTAGCATGGAAAAATCATGAGGAAGGGTACAGGTTAGCATTCTATATTACTTATATATGCAGCTGGGAAAAAATGATTAGTGTTATCTCAAGACGTTATTTAATGGTGTACCTGTAGATCAGAAATCACTGTTGTCTACAGGGTAGGGTACTTTATTTAGTCCTTCACAGCTAATTCTAACCATATCATGTATCAGTGAAATTACTGCCCTTTGGTTTTATTACAACAGCGCTATTGGTATTGCACCTGTACTTGGGAATCTCTTCTTGTGATCACCGAGTCTTTTCCTAATAAATTCCTAGCAATAAATTAATGTGAAAGTAATAGGAAAGTAAGACTCAGACAAGGAATACTACATTATATATAATATATATAGTATTATTTAAAACATATATATATAAAACATATTAACATATTGTTTTTTCTTTTAACACTCATGTTGAAATGCCCAGAATTTAGTCAGAATAGAATACTACATTATATATAATATATATAGTATTATTTAAAACATATTAACATATTGTTTTTTCTTTTAACACTCATGTTGAAATGCCCAGAATTTATAGTCAGAATAGGAGACCTGTCATTCTACTCACCATAGAAAATCCCAGTAAGAGACTTTTTCTTTTCTCAGGAGGCACTAATAATCATACCTTGCTCTTACTCAGCACGTCTCATCAACAGATCTCAAAGCACTGTACAAAGAAGTTTAAAAGTAATTTAAAAAGATGGATTTGAAACAGGTTGCTTGTTTATGTGATTTAAATTTTCCTTTCCTTCTTTCAGTTGAAACTTTTGACATTTCTCCCATATGAACAAAAGCTAACTGGAGATACACAACCCTGAATACTGGGTGACTCAGTGGTTAGGACACTTGATTAAGATGTAGTTCAGGGCTTGTTCAAGTTCCTTCAGGCTTTGACTCAAAACAGAGATTTGTGCATTTGTAGTGAGCTCTTTTCAAATAATTCAGTGCTAAATGTAGTGAAACTCCTAGCTGCAAATAATTAATATGATCAGTTTCAGTCTTTTTGTTTTGTTTGTGCTCTGTAAATAGACCTTGGATCTCATTAATTTGTTTGCTATTCATTATTGATGGGATGTATCACAAGAACAAATTTCAATCTGTGTGAACAGTGTTTATTGGGTGCATCCGCTATTCAGTATTACTGCTCTCACTGATATGTGAGATTGGTCACTCTAACTCTACGGCTTTGTTTTTCTCCCTTGACTGGTTTTGTGGTCAAAACATGAGGCCAATTGCTGCCTTGGGGAAGGAAAGGCAGTGGTTGTGGTGTCATGGTATTAGAATCAAGGAACTCTTGCTGAACAGTAGGAATTGCTAGATGATCTCTAAATGCAAAGCTGGATTAAGACTCTCCAGACCACTGGCAACAAAGGTGTACTGCCATTGAATGTGGAGTGGGCTGGTGTTCATGCTTCCATTGGCTCCTTTTCACACAGATGGACCCTAAATGGTTGGCTGAAACAAAATACAATAAGCTTGCAAACAGAGCATGAAGTCTCTATTGAGTGAGGAAGGGAAGAGTAGGGATAGAAAGAGTAAAGCAAGCAGGAAAAAGCAACAGAAGAGGAAAACTATAAACATGATGGAGGAAGAATTAGCAGTTTCTTTCACTTCTCAGTGCTCTCCTGTGCAATTGTTTTCTTTTCTTTCCGCTGTTATCCTGTAGACTTGCTCCAGCACTTTTAAGCTGCTCAAGTACGTAGGTTTTGACTGTTCAGAACTTCCAGACTGACTCTCTTAATACTTGAATAATCAGCTTTTATGCTCTCATTGCACATACGGGGCATCATCATAAATGATATCCTGTCTCTAATGTCTCTTATAAATAAGCTAGGGAATAAAAAGGAAGAGGAATTGACTGGGTTTGTTTGAGCAAACATAACCAACATTATCCAGATTATTTTTCAATTTAATTTTAAGCCATTTTTGTTGTATGTGTATGCCAAGACTATGATTGTGCCAGGCCTCTTCATCTTTAAAACTAGCAAACCAAACTAGGTAATATCCAATCTCTCCTTTCCATGGCATCGTAAAACTGCATTAAGTATTTCATATTGGAAATTATGCAGACAGGTTTCTGGAAATGGTTGGTTGATTAGGTCTATTTTGGCAGATTTACTATCAACATTGTTGCACTGTTACATGAATTTCCAGACTAGCTTAAGTACTGTTGAACTTGCTTGTGCTAACCATTTGCCTCTCACTAATAAAAATAATGAATTTACAGAAA
Organism: Aptenodytes forsteri; assembly: GCF_000699145.1. Lineage (NCBI taxonomy): Eukaryota > Metazoa > Chordata > Aves > Sphenisciformes > Spheniscidae > Aptenodytes > Aptenodytes forsteri. The sequence continues at coordinate 1,058,929 of NW_008795405.1, read as the reverse complement.
TTGGGCTGGCAGAGTACCTGAGAAATACAGTTGATTAAACTCTGAAAATGTCCATCTTCTAAGAGCAATTAATTTTGCAGTTTTTCAAGCTTGCCTGGAGATGGCCAACAATGCTAGGATTTCTGTGGTTGAAGGAAGAATGATTATTTGCTCATGCAGTCGTAGGTCTACACCCAGTGTCTCATTACCTCTAGAAAGAGATGATAAGAGACTGGTAACTCTGTCCCAACTGTAGTGATACTGCCACTGTACTGTTTTTGGTCCCTTGTCTTGTATTCGGGTAAGCATGTGTCAGTTGGAGTGCATGAGCTAGCCCAGAAAACATAGTTATTGATCATATATGATTTGCTATGAAAATTTATTTTTCTTGTTCCTATTGTGTTTTCTGACATTACACAATCTCGTTCTTTAAGAGGAAACAATTTTAGGTTAAAGATCATATGCTGGCTGATGTACCATTGTGCCAAGCAATAAATGACTAATATAAAGGTAAAGGTTGTTCATGTAAACAGAAAGGAGTTGCTTGTAGCTTTGATGGTAGCCTGTCTTCCAGTACCGTCTCCATGTGACATTTCTGGCTCAATTTTCTGTGCTACTCTGAGTCATCAGTGACAATCCTTTCCTTTAACTATTTTCAGTTGCAAAAGGCATCTTGGCTAAGGAAAATAACAGAATGTCAGAGGAAAAAATCATGAGTTATCATGAGAAACACTTGGAAAATGCCAGTCATTTGGAAGTATACTTTCTAAAGTCTTCGAAGATTAAGTCCTCAGCTGCCATAAAGTAAAGTAATGGTTAGTTTAAGGAGCATTGCATTGATTTACCCTAGCCAGAGGTGGCCCTATGTTCTAGAAAGAAAGTGTGATCCCAAATCTCAGTAGAAAGGACTTCAGCAAGCACTGCAACTCCATTAACTACACCCTTTGAAGTTTTGCAAATGTTCAGTCATGCTAAAATGATGTTGGGCTGGCTGTGTCCTGGGGGATGGCATTATTCAGTTTGAAGGTGAAAAATAAATTTAAAGAATGAGGATTTCCAATACTCACAAGTCTTTTGCACCTCTAGCAGATAAATCTAAATCTCTCAATTGTTCAGCAAAAGGGCTAATATACTAGAAGGATGAAGAGGCTATCATAAACATACATGATGTCATAATTATTTTATGTATTTAAATACACCTCAGCAGTAGAACTGTAGTAACTGGCAATATTTAGAAAAAACCTTAAACTGATGTAAAGTGGCGTGTTTACAGCTGCTTTTCCATATTGAACAGAAAATTCATGGTTTTGAAAGCTGACTGTCGTGGTTTAACCCCAACTGGAAACTAAGCCCCACAGAGCCGCTCCCTCCCTCCCCCCCGCAGGAGGATGGGGGAGAGAATCAGAAGAGTAAAAGTGAGAAAAATCATGGGTTGAGATAAAGACAGTTT
>NW_008795405.1:1023372-1057301 GCF_000699145.1 Aptenodytes forsteri | reverse complement strand
ACCCCCAGCCTACTCGCTGGTGGGGTGGTGTGAGAAGCAGAAAAGGCCTTGACTCTGTGTAAGCACTGCTCAGCAATAGCTAGAACATCCCTGTAGTATCAACACTGTTTTCAGCACAAATCCAAAACATAGCCCCATACTAGCTACTGTGAAGAAAATTAACTTTACCCCAGCCAAAACCAGCACGCTGACTCAATGAAATGTGCTGCATTCCTTGGTTCAGAGTGTGAAGGTCCAAAGAGCAGGTGCCTTGTTCTAATGTATTCTGAAAATGTTAGAATTTTTGTGGAAAATATGCTTCCTGGTAAATCATATTAGTTGCCCTTTTTTTAAAGTTCATTGCCTATTTTTCCTATTTCACTTATTTGTTTTGGATTACTAAGCTACAGTTTCTTTTCCACTCTTTTCTTTTCAAAACTAGGGATTACACTGAGCCTTTGTCCATTTGGTTATTCTTGGCTAATACTCCAGCTGTCTATTTCCTATTGAGAAATCAGCTGTCACACTTTATGCTTTATTTACCTATAGTTATTGCTATCATGGTTAGGTTTGTGTTAATTTTGTAGCAGTGTCTTCACTGCAAATAATCTTGTTCCTTTAAAGGAATAAGGTTCTGAATGAGTATAGTACAATAATATATTTGTGCACAGCACTCCAAGAATCAGCACGTTATAACCATATAAATAAATATGTAGCCAACATTACATTTCCATCCAACATATGCATAACATTAAAAAGATGGAATTTGTTTACTTTATCTTAATAGGAACTTCTGAGTATGTAATAGAAGCATTCAGTAATTTAAAGAATGAACATCTGTGAACCATCCAAAGCTTGGTCTCTTTTGAGCTGTAGAGGGAATGAAGTTCTTGAAAGGGTGTTTGAAAGTAGCCTGAAGTGCTCAAATATCAATGATTTTTCAATGGGAATGGGGTAATTCCCTCCTCTAAATTCTATTTGCAACATCTTTCCTTTTCCTGTATTGATTAAACAATCTCTCTACCTATAGTGATATCCCAAGCCAGGGGACCAAGCTCTTACTTGGGTACACTCCTAGTAATGAGATAATGGTCTTCTCATGAAATAGAGCCTAATGTCCAAGAAACCTATGAAAACAGCTCATCTTTCAGCATTTTCCTCTGTTTTGTTCCAAAACAAGACAAGAAATTCAAAGGGATTATTAAATCAGCTAGAATTTGGTGCAACATAAAGGGTGGAATCTAATTCATCCTTGAATTCAACTAACTCATTGCCACCTTGGTCCATTCCTCATTAGCATAGGGTTTGAAAAAACAATTAGTTTCTGCCACTAATTTATATATGCTCATGTTATTACAGCATGTCAAAATAAGGAAAACCTTAGTGTACCCTGCTTTATATTTCTTGACATTTGTGGGGTCTTTGCCAACAAAAATATGAATCCAAGGTGTGAGTTCATTACTGTCTTTGAGAGTCCTGCCAGATTTTGGGTTTGCCCTATTTGATTTCCTTCCTTTCCCCCCGCCCACATTTGCTGCTACGACCTTTGAAACAAGAATGGGAACTGACAGACTGACTAGCTACAGAGGAGAAAATGATTAAGCTGACCACCTGCAGCACTGTCAAATGTAGAGATAACAAACTGAAGGGGAAAAAAAAGGAGAAAAATAACCTTTTTTTCCTTTGATCTTTTCCCATCATAGTTCTTCCGGGCTATATATCACTCTTACAAAAGATTCTTAAATAAAAATGTCTTTAAGCATTTTATATCCATTATAAATAACATGTTATACAATATATTCTTAAAACAGAATGGATATAATAAAGTTCTGAATTGTTTTGATGTGTTGCCAAAAAGAATCTGCAGTGCCTCTTAACATATTCACTTTCGAGAGAGTGTTGATAAAGTATTCAGTGTATTGTACTGTCCTGCCAGGCATTTTAAATATCCGCAAAACCTATTTAAATGATCGGGTACCTGTGCAATTAACAATAGCTGTTACATTATGCATGATTCTTGGCTACTAATAGTAAGAATCAACTGCAGTGTTCCATCAGTGATTTTCAATTTGCTGCTAAGTTTCCTGCAATTGATTGATGCTACCTGAGTTAGTCTACAAAGCTGCAAAAACAAAAATAGCGTGCCTCCCATCTCAAAGAAAACCCTTCCCCGAGGAAAGGAACCTTTCCTTCACAACTAGAATGAGAGTGGGCTAGAGAGACTGAGCAGATATAATCTCACATTCCCCATTGTGTGTCATGATAAAAAGCTGTTTCCTGGCTACCCAGCAGGCAGTGATGTTCAGCTACTCCAGCCAGTTCTGTTTGCAGCACAGCAGCTTGCTCTGCGTGAGAGATAAAGTGGTCAGGATGAAGTTGACTACTTATGGCTCATCCTGATGGGAGCGGCTTCAATCTGGACTACAGGGTTCTACCACTTAATCTGAGAAAGCATTTCACACCACACGCACAGAGTGGCACACCGAAGTGTGAAGACCTACGCTGTGAGAAAATGGCAAGCAGAGCTGGAAGTTTAACTTGTGCCCAAGGGCACTTCTATTTGTTGTGTGGATACGGCAGCAGGAGGTTTATGGATAGCAGGTGGGAGCGCGGCTCATGGCTAGTTTTATAGCTGGTATCCTAGGGGATCTGTGGAGCTTCCTCATACCCCACTCTGTCAGGCTGTGTTCTGTGTGCCTCTACAAACCACCATGAAATCTGGCTGTACTCTGAGCAAAGTCCTGATGCAACTTTGGGAAGCATGAGGTAGCAACTTCTCCATGTTAAGCCATGTTCAAGAACAAATACTGCCAACTCTGAAGATGTGCCTAGACACCATGCTGGCCTGGGCTGTGGCACCTGCCTGAAGCATGGCTGCTTAACACAAACAACTGGGGGGACACATGGGGACATGTGTTGATAAATCCTCTTCAGGAATCCCTAAATGCTACCCTCACAAGACTTGCAATAGCGTTTTTGCTGCCATATTTATTCCTGACACCTGTAGAAACTGCAGACTCCTTCCAGGCATGTCCCAGTAACAGGGGTAGCTGGGGATTCCTGTGTGGGCTGTTCCCCAGATGTGAGATAGCATACGCCCAAGCATGCTGCCAGACACATAAAGGGGGAGAAGGGGATGGAGAACACGGAGAGGGAACAAATGTGTGTCAAAGTGTTATCTGGAACAAGACCTTTTCAAAATGGGCATTGCACAAGCCTCTTCCCCCTTGGGAAACTGGCTTATTAGTGATGGTTTCTGAAGCAGTATCTCTGTCAGCAATTGAACATCAACTCTCTTGGGTCCACCCTTGGGGAAAAAGGTTTCTTGTCTGCCTCTAAGAAGCTTGGTAGTATTCAGCACATATGATAATGCTAAATTTGGCATGCTGGTGATATGTGATCTTTCACTAACAGTTATAGCTGACAGAATTTCTACTGAATTGCTCTTATCTTAAGTCAGATTTTAATTCTATGGACAAACTCTTTTGCAAAGCCAAATTTTTCTTTGGTGTCAATTCTGTGTTGCCATAGCATTTGGGAGCATGGAACCAACACATCCATTAACTTTGCATGCTTAGTGTAGCAAAGCAATCTCTGCCCAAGAAATGAGTGCTGGTATGCAGAGTACAGAATTCCTCAAGCCTGAAATCCTCACAGCATGAATCAAAGGTTGCAGCTACATGTAAGCCACCAAGAATGAGAATCTGGTTTCTCAGGAACAAGACTCAGTCTAAGACCAGTAAGTGGCAAGCTGCTAAAGCCATTAGGCAGTAAGGTCGACTGCTGAGAGAGTAGCCTGGGACCATTTCAGTGTTATTACAGAAATGTTACCAGTATATTGCTTCCATCCACATGCAAAATTACAACATCTGGCTCAGTTATTTCACATATTTTATAGTATAGCAGAGCATTAAGGCATACGGTAGTAAAATACCCAATCGTTCTACCCATTTTGCTTCTTCTGTCGGGCATTCAGTGTAATTTGCCATGTGTTCTGTACGTAGATCGATAGAAGTAATGTATTTTCCTCTGTGTTTTCTGAGTTGGCCGAGTTTATGTTTTGGGGTTTTTTTCAGTACTGTGTTTTTACATATCAGACTTTAAACCCCATACAAAATGGTTGCACAGCTTGAACAGTGCTTGCTGTACCCTGATTTATAATTTTCTACTTCTGCCATGGGTGGCTTAGTTATGGTCTCCTGTATCGTCAGATCTTATTCAAGCTGCAAATGCTCTTAAGCACAAGTACATGTAATGATTTTCAAGGACTTGATCTTTAATCATTTCATTTGCCATACTTCTGAACTTAAATATGACTATTACCTCCTCTAAAGCAGCATTGTATTGTCTGGCTGTTACATGATTTCTGTCTATACTGGCAAAATTTATGATGTTTGGCTATATCATTGGACAGGAAAAGTCCCTTAATGCCAGAAGTACAGTCTCTCATTTCTCTTCAGCAAATGCGAAGAAAATGCACAGAAAACATATTATGATCTAAAATGTATAAGCAAAAGGAATAGTTCTTCCTCAGCAAATTTTTTGGCATTGCAAGTACAGACTTGAAGCAATCTCATCCAAGTGTTTTAAAGGAAGCACAGGTTTGCTTGGGTTTTGCAGACTGATGTAGGAGAGAGTTCAGGCTGGCACAGATATTCTCTTCACAATCTTATTTGTCAATTCAGTGGAAATGGTTGGGTACAATTGAAAGAAATTTCTTATGCAAATCTGGGCTTTTCAACTGGCCTGCCAAAACTGTCATTTGAAACATGCCACAAGACAGCAGATAACAATACTAGCAGGCATGCAATATGTGAGAAATACCACAACCCCTGAAGGTGATGCTGGGAAGTCCAGTACAATGCAGAGGTTAAACAATAAGGCAAACCCTGGTGAGTGCAAGAGCAGAGTCTGGGTTTGGCAGGGTGGCCAAGTTGTGCTGTTCAGCTGTGAGTCCTTTGGAAACACAGCACAGCAGCCCTCTGGCGAGAGTTGTTCTTGTGGGGTTTGTACTGAGAGAGGGGAGTGGTGTGATATTATTGTCCAGGAGATTGATAACGGGGAGAAGAGGGGCATTTTCATACCCCAGAGCTGCAGAACGGAGATAATGTTCTGAGTAGCACTGACTTCTGCTGGGAGCAACAGAGAATCTGACAGCTTAGAGCTGCTGCATCTGGAAGATCCTGAATCTTGGACAGTGGTGGGGCAAACCCTGCTCTACCTATTTCTTGAAACTTGATGGTCCTGAAAGGCTGAGGCACTGATTGGCACAAAACGTTGAGATACCTGACATACCTGAATTTGCTCCTGCCAAAAGGCAGATGAGACAAGGATAAACAAGAGATAAGACATGGCTTGCAGAGTGGACATGTATGGATCAAGCTGAGGGGAGAACAACACATGAGCACATCCTTGGACATGGGGTCATGAAAACCAATACAAGTATACCCATAGAGAGACCACCTTCATAGTCTAATAGAAGGGCCCCAGACAGAAGCTTTATAAGATGGTGTCACTCACAATATGGAGTTATGTTGCAAGAATCTTCTTCACCCTCAGAAAAAATACACGGTAGCTCTGGTTTCAGTATGTACAGTCATCTTTATGGATAGGTGGCTGTGAGTATCCAAAAGCAAGAAATAAAAATGTTTATTTAAATACAAAATATGATCTCAGGGAAAGGGCTGAGAGATTGTTAATGATCCATATATATGTATATGCACGCATACATATATTTTGTCTGATCACTCTTTATAATTTGAAGCAATACTTAGAGAGCCAAATGGTCTCCAGGGAAAAAGACGGGCAAGCGGCTACTGTCCCTGCAGAAATCTATTGCACATAAAACTGCAGCACAGGCACAGCAAGTGGGCATGAGCCATGTGATCAGAGCAAGGGCAACAGTTCTGTTCAGTGTTCCTGATGCCAGGAATACATCTGGCAGCTGCTGCTCACCTGCAGATTAAATGTGTATACAGTACGTGCTGTACATCTGGAACATAATGAACTTAGGAGATGCACTGTCTGATGATGCCTTGCCCTCACAGTAAGTTCCTTGTTTTCAGAAAGCACTGAAGGTCTATTCTGAGTACATTGCTTGTCAGCTTGCCATGTAAAATAAGCCTGCACTGTATAGAGTCGTCCAGATTCACAGCACGTGCTACACAAGGTGTGTGCGCCTATTTGCATGCAGGACTTCCTGGGACTGAGACACTGAAGTCCAGCTCCTTCTGTTCTCTTTCTACACCAATCTAGTAAAATGCCCCCAGGCTGCAACTCTGGTTTTCCTTATGGAAATTATTTTAGGAATTTTAATTTGCTTAAAAGTTATGCACTTCAGCAAAGCAAACATACATACTTTCACACTTGTGAAAGTAATTAGCATGAAATAGATTACAAAGCTTGGCAAGGTGAATTGTTTGGTTGGACTAACAGATTCTTCATGTGCTGATGTGTTTTATAGTCCTCACAACTTTTGTGTGACATCAGTTTAAACATACAAAGTGCTGTGTTAGTGAAAGGGGTCGGTTCATTTGAAAGCATTTATTCGCTGTCCAGCATTCCTCTTACAAAATAGGCAAAGAGGAACTGTTTAATGGAATAGAGAATTCATTGTAAAATATATAATTTTAATGGAAGTACTGAAAGATTTTACAAGGAAAAGATCAACAGAAGACAATTTTAAAAGCAAATTGTATAAGAGGGAGCTGTCTGGCAGACAGAACATCCGAATTATATCTGATTCTTTCTAAAGCAAAAACACAAAACCAACCAACAACCCAAAAGTCTGCAAAAAATATTTAATCATATTGAAATATTCTGTTTTATTTTTCAGAAAATCATTTATAGATTAGATGATAAATGATCATAAAGCCAGGCAGTGCTTCATACTGCATCCCTGCTGCTGGGTAGTGATGTTGCTTAGCAACGCTTGAACACGAAGCATCCTCCTGGATTGGCTTGTGCGGAGTGTCAGTGCAGGTTATAATGTGCGGCCAGAGAAGATACATACTGGGCTCATGAGCCATCTCTTAGCTCTTTCCTCGAAATCTCATTTTCTGTTTAAATAGGTATTTTGATTTCTTGCTTTATTTAGCTACTCATCCATGCTATACACTTCTGTATTTCATATACAGGAAGAACTCTTTTGACTGAGCAGAACATAGTCAGTGAAGTTTTGAAGCTACAGAGGTAATGGTCTATGTTTTCTAAAGGCTTTAATACCTCTTTCTATGATATTTGCAAATATATCCACTCAGTAAGGCAAAATCTCACATTTCTGTTCTCTGCTTACGCCACCCACACCACGTGTGTATTAGCTGGGATAAAAGTTTACCTTTTTAACGTGCTTACTGGTTAGACAGGCAATTTCTTTTCTCTCTTTTTTTCCCCTTTAGTTGTATTTGACCCTTCCTATTCACATGTAAAACTAGTTCAAGGTGCTTATCTAAAAGTAAAAAAGGTTCTCAGAAACTGCTTTGCCTTTTATAACCTATTACAGCAGTAAAGGTGAACAGGAAAGTGCTTGCTGTTAGTACCTAAGTATCAGTGCTTGATTCAATTCAGTAGCAGTTTGCACTTGTAATTTATACCTCTGCAAAATGGATGTAGAAAGCTACTATTCTGACTTCATGGCTCCTTCTACCCGTTTTTGTAATTTATACCTTGCAAAGTGTCTGCTGAGTGCTATCAAACCAAAAGTCACATTTTATGTCCATTTTGTAGAGGTATAAATTTCAACAAAAATTGCAGGGCAATGCTGGATTGGACATGAAGTGTCTTTATGGAGACTTATATGAAACAAAGATATCAACCCTGAAGTCTTTAAATGGATAAAACTTCTACCAAAATTATGGTTACATAAGGACTGTAGGGTATAGCTTCCATTACCTGTGAAATGCTTTGGAAGTTTTAGTGCCAGTCTCTGTATTGATGACTTGCACAGATCTACCACTCTACTCCAGACTTATTCACTGTAATCCAAATTAAACTGAAAATTGGGCTGGTTGTCTGACAGAGGCCTGTTGTAGATGTCTAGCCATAAACACAGAATTTTTAAACCAGGAATCTCAAATGTCTTCCTCAAGCCCTCTCTAATTCCTGCTTTCTCACTCACTATTGATAATAGTAACAGTCTACTTGCCACGTAGATCCGTTATTTGAGACTGACTTCTTTCTTGGTCCCTTTGTCCATCTTACGTCTAAACCTTTTATCTCTGAAGTAGAGGTATTTCAACTTTTATACCCTCCATCCTAAAACCCTTGTCCAAAATATTTGTGTTCTGAGTATTAGAGTGTCTCTTTTGAGGCTTGACAAATGTGGTCTAGTCCTCTTCCATCCACTCAGAAAGTTATTGCACAGATCATCCCTTCACAACCCTTCACTGACTGTGCCTCTCTCACATCAAACATAAGATCCTTCTCTCCACGCTGACTCTTAGCTCATGTTCACTCTTGCATTGTTGAATTCCAGCTCCATTTGACTGTCACTTAATGAATTCCTCTAAAACGTATTTTATTTCAGGGCAGGAGCCCTAGTAGCTGTGAAGTTTCTAAGCTTGTCAGACTGGCTCATTCATATTAGGGCTACTCATAAAACAACTAGTCCTGTGGTTGCTTTCTGTGTTTGCTGTCTTCAGAGCTGACACTGAGGAACAAAACAAAGCTGTTGTGCTATGTGGTGGAGGTGGTAGTACAGGAATCCCTGCGCTCATTTCTCTGTTACTCTCAGTTCAGAAACTTAATGTCAGCTGCTTCTATGTTTTGATGATTTCTGACCTGATGACTAAGGGGTTGGAGCATCTGACATTTGAGGGGAGGCTGACATATGAGGAGAGAGCTGTGATTGTTTAGTCTTGAGAAGAGAAGGCTCTGAGGGGATCTTATAAATTTATATAAATACCTGATGGGGGAAAGAAATCTCCTCAGTGGTATCCAGTTAAACGACAAGAGGCAAAGGGGAAAAAAAAGTACAAGAAATTCCCTTTAAACAGAAGAAACAACATTTTTTACTGTAAGGGTAATTAACACTGGAACAGGTTGCCGAGAGAGGCTCTGGAGTCTACGTTCCTGGATGCTCTAGATGACCTGCTTTGATCAGGGAGTTGGACTGGGTGATCTCTGGAGGTCTCTTCTAACCTCAGTGATTCTGTGTCCTGGTCAGCCACGACTGGAGGCATTTCTGATCTAGATTTGTGTAATTACCAGGCTGAGAGCTCTGAGCTCCTGCTCACAAGTGCAGCCTCCAAAGATTTAAAAAAACAAAACCCAAAACCCAACCCCCAAAAAAACCTGAGTGGAGCGTGGATCTGGGAAGGAGCCCTTTCTTGAGAGATCTTTGCCCATACTCCTTCTCTGTGAGCAGAGATGGATGCAGAAACCGTGATTCGTTGGTGGGAGCAGTAAGGTATCCAGAAGGGATCACAGAACAGTTGCTATATTGAGTTACACAGCTGAAAAACCCCATATGAAGACACGGGCTGGGGGAAGCCTTTTGGGGTAAGGCAGCCACTCTATTATCAATAGGACACTGGGGTGTCTAAACTCTGAGATGAATATTGGCCTAGCTGCTGACCTCCACTGGGACCCGGGAGCAGAAGAGAGGCTGCATCCTAGTATGAGGCTGGGAGGAAAGGGTTATCAGACTCCAAGTGAAGTGCTTGTTATAAGGTGAATGAAATGCAGGTTGGGCTTACCAGTCATGGGGCTTTGACCCTGTATACTTCTTACAGTTTCTGAGACATGCTGGCTATGCTGTAGCTACTTATTTTAGCTAGCCAAAATTATCCCACTGAAAGAGACAATAATAGAGATTCAGTTTTGTAATAATCACTGTTTTGAAAGACTTTGTTCAAGTGACTGCTTCTGTAGGCTGATTTTAGAACATAACTGCAACCACAAATTCTCCTGCAGTGTTTTCTTCGGAGTTGCTGCTTTTATAATTTATTTCCTAAACTGTGTGCATTGCATACAGCTAGCAGGCCTTTTTTCTTCTTCTACAGTAGCAAACTTCATGCAGATTTCTTCCCATGAACCAGTCTTTAATTTTCTTCAGCTTCCTTTTTGTAGTGCCTTATACAGATTCACCAAATTATGCAGGAAATCTTTATTTTTTCTGAAAGCTCTCAATGTTATTTCTTGAAAGATAAAACAGAAAGTTTAGTGATAACTTTTAAAGAAACTTCAGTTTCTTTAAAAAATCAGTTCAATGTTTTCAGCTAGACTTTGACAGCACTTAATCAGGAATGCCGGAGTTGTATTTTCTTGTATCTTAAACTCTTTAAGGGTTGTAACACTGTTGAGGAGAGAATAGTATTGTAAATTCCAAGATCACAACACCTGCTGCAAAGACTTCCACTACATCTATGTGTTTGCTTATAATAGAGTTCAGCACAACTTCAATCTTAAAATTTTCTTTCCCAGATTGAGTGGGCACAGAAAAACAGACTATGTTATGTACATAGAATAGAGGCAAGTCTTTTGCAAATGTTGGTCTGAAGGTATATGGAGCACTTACTTTCTTTGCTCTCTTTATACAAGTAACTGATAGCCATCCCGAATGCACACTTTCTCAGAAGGCTGGAATTATCGTACCTTGGGCATGCATTGGAGGTGGATGAAAAAGAATGTGTAAAACAATCAAACACAGCAAAAAAAGAGGTTCTTGTATGGTTTTAGATTCTTCTTGGGATGTTCAAGAACTCACAATTTCGTAGTTGTTAATTATACCCACTGTCATCATTACTGTTCCATCACGTTATTTACATAAAGCCACAAGGCAGTAGGTGAATGGGTTTTGCAGAGACTGAGAATACTAAAACTATTCTGTTCTTCCTTAGGATGATTTAAAAGGTTTTTTTCCCTTTCCCTTCCAAATAAATACTGTGATGTAGCTTTTAAATCACTAAACTGTACAAAACAAAGGGAAACTATAATTGCATAGGGAATTTGAGGAAGCATTGTTATACATCTGGTTAATAGTTAGTATCTCTGGCACCGGGTTATCTTTTATTACACTTGTAAAGTATCTCAATTATAGCAAAAATCTCAAGCTTTTCAATGCTGTATGTCTTGTGTTTATTTGTATGCCACACGGCATGAGATGCTGTTTCTAAGACTAAGAAATTTGTTTTTCACAGCCTAGGGGAAAGTTCTTTTCATATCTGCTTTCCCAAGAAGCCTCATTGAGAAAACATGCAGCGTGATTCAATTTTGGAAGTTTAGTTATTAGAACAAAATTGACTAATGTGTTTTAGATATGTGTATAGATTTATACTAATAAATTATTGGATAAGAAATCTGCAACCACATTGCAAAAATTTTGAAAATGAGAACATAATTTTTCACATGTGACATCTTGAAACCAATTCTACTTCAACAATATTGTTAGCTGGAATCCTAGGCATCTTCAGAAGGATTTTGATTCATTTGATTCAGTCCTCCTATGTATTGAAGCCTTTCAGCTTTATTTTCTAAATTGATAATGATACATTTTTACACTTTTATGTATAATATATATAATCACTAAAACTTCTAGTTTCTCAAACGAAATCTCAGTTTACACTTACAGAAACTAAGATAAAAGTCATATAAAGTATTTTCTTTACTAGGCCTATATTTCTCAGTTTCAGCAGCATTACTCACCAAATGACACTACAAAGGTATTGTAACATGATTGCTGAGTATGAGGGTAAAAGTAAGCTGTGGGTTAAACACTTTGAGAGAAACTGGGCTAGGCCAATAGCCCTTCCACAAATGTGTTTGGGAGGAGCAATTAGTACATTTGTGTACTGATTTTTGGATAGTAAAAAAAAAAAAAAATTGCTTTCTATCACTTAGTAAAAGAAGTAAAAAGAAGAGGTAAAAATGTTTTTTTTTCATCTCTTTTCCCTAAGATGTTTCCAAAATTCATTTTTTCTTTTTTACTATGACACTTACTATATTTAAAAAACAAAACAAAACAAAACAAAAACCCACCAAAAAACAAAAGCAAAAAACAAAACCCAAGAGAGATAAAGATGTTAAAATGAATAATGTGGAAAAGCCAAGTAGGTATCGATCACATCAACTAATGACATCTGTATTTAATGGACAAACATGACACAATTTGTTGTCAGTGTGCGTTATTTTTTGGTAGTAAAAAAAAAAAAAAAATTGCTTTCTATCACTTAGTAAAAGAAGTAAAAAGAAGAGGTAAAAATGTTTTTTTTTCATCTCTTTTCCCTAAGATGTTTCCAAAATTCATTTTTTCTTTTTTACTGACACTTACACTATATTTAAAAAACAAAACAAAACAAAACAAAAACCCACCAAAAAACAAAAGCAAAAAACAAAACCCAAGAGAGATAAAGATGTTAAAATGAATAATGTGGATAGTAAAAAAAAAAAAAAAATTGCTTTCTATCACTTAGTAAAAGAAGTAAAAAGAAGAGGTAAAAATGTTTTTTTTTCATCTCTTTTCCCTAAGATGTTTCCAAAATTCATTTTTTCTTTTTTACTATGACACTTACTATATTTAAAAAACAAAACAAAACAAAACAAAAACCCACCAAAAAACAAAAGCAAAAAACAAAACCCAAGAGAGATAAAGATGTTAAAATGAATAATGTGGAAAAGCCAAGTAGGTATCGATCACATCAACTAATGACATCTGTATTTAATGGACAAACATGACACAATTTGTTGTCAGTGTGCGGAATTTTATATTGTGCCATTCAGCAAGATATGAGCCTTTCAGAATTTGTTTCTTTTTCATTCCTTTCTAGGCACTCTTTGAGTCCTGCCAATTTCAAAGAATAATTGTAGTAGTCTGATACTCACAATAAGATAAATCCATGGAATGGATAAAATCAATTTTTCACAGAACCATGATAAATCAAATGTTATTTCTGTCTGCTGGCTTGTAAAACAAACAAAAAACCCCACAGGAAACCCCCAAAACCTGAAGTTAAAAACAATCCTACAAATACCCTCAGTCATAGGCTTTGCCTATGTGTGTAAAGACAGCTAGGCTTGTAAGCATTAGCAGACTAAGTCTTCAGTTTATAAATCTAACTTGCCTTTCAGCGGATTTATGGCTTCAAATTCACATAGCATTACCATTTCTGATCACTCCTAAATATACAATAAGTTAAAAAATGGCTGAGACTGGCAATTATTCAACAGATGCACACTGTGTATTATGCTTGAAGGAAGAATTTATGAAAACCCTCAGCGGTGGCCTATCTTTACTCCAATTGAAGCCAGTGGGCACTTTGCCATTCATTTCAATAGAACATCTGGGTAAATACTGTGCACTTCTAAAACTCTAATATTGATGTCTAAATAGAATCAGAATTCTGAATACCATATGCTATCATATTCAGAAATGAGGCCATTTTAATCACGGACAGAAGATAGTCAAAATGTCAGTGAGCATCCTTGTAGGTTCAGATCCAAATAATAGTTCTGCTAGAGAAATATCACCTCCAAGGTCTTCTGTGAAAATATGCTATATAATTAAAAGTAAAAAAATAACAAAACCCCCCAGATTCAAACCAGGTTGCTAAAACTGGAATGAAAGCAGAATACAGTTGTAGTGGTCAGCAATAAGATCAGGCAAAACACTCATTGCAGTTAAAAATTATTTATATTTATTACAGTTTCTCTACATGTATGTTAAGAATGTTTCTCATCATCTGACCTTCAAGAATGCTTAAATGATCATATAAGAAAAGCTTTTGTTTATTCACCTCATTATGGTTAGCTCTTACTGTGGCCTTGACAAACTCACACAGTGTTCTGGGAGCTTTGCCATATCTATGCTGAATAGGGTGTGTAAATCATGGAGTGTCACTCTGTTCTACATTTCTTTTGCTTTCAGCAGTTCTTACTGGATACTTCGATTCATTTTTAAAAACTGGACACAAACTGGGGTGAAAAAACCCACGCTTGTATCCTTAGCAAGCCTGAGAATTTAATTCTGATAATGCAGTGGAGATTTATCAACATTTTCTCATCAAATAGATTTTGGCTACAATCTGTTAGATACTTTAAAAGAAGAAGCAGTAATGACCCCAATCTGAAATTAGATATTTGTGTCAGCTTTCATTTATACATTGTTCCCGGCAGGGGGAATTTGACTGTTATCTGATAGTATATAATCTAAGGATAAAAATGCAATTTCCAGGTTATTAAAATGTAAAAAGGTCATACTTCAATAACTGAATAGCTATTAAAAGATTTCTGAGATGACACGCATATCAGTGCTGTTGACAACAAAAGAGACAGAACTGTTTAGAAGAGGGATGCTCTTTGCCCTCCTAAAACCAGAGCTGCTGCTTTCTTTAATCTTGCCTTGTACCAACTCAGAAGTACGTACTCCTGTATTTCCGTCTTAGGAATGAAACTACTGATGCACTGAATTTTTTAAATTTTTTTATTTTTAAAATCCATAATTATTTTATTAAGTTCAGAAATGTATGTTTTCAGCTTCTTAATGATTTCTTTAAATGTAAAGCCTATAGCAGCAAAGGCAAATTTTCAAATTAATAACAGCCATCTGAGTTTATTTACTCAAGCAACTTCCTTTAAATCATGTTTGTATTTCTAAAGAAGGCAGTTTAATTTCTTGGCTAGAAAAATGAAATGAAAATATTAAATAGAATATGAACTTCTTAAATAGAAGTCATCAGAAATGACCTTGAAAGCTAAGGACACATTGATATATTCTATATCTATTACAATTAATGCATTCATTTTCTTAGAGCAAATATTGTGAGGCATTAGATAAGAATATTTTACGAAGATAGCCTCTGAAGTATAGAGAAGATGTACACATAATCTAGGGTTTGTTTTAGGATTTGATAAAGCATTGCTTTGAGATTTTGGCTGTAACTGACCCAGAATGTGAAAATGCTCCTGCTCTGTCAGGTGCAGGGCAGTAAACCAATGTAGAAGGTTCGATAGGGAACCTGGGTATGACAGTTGGCCCAACCTTTTTCAGTCAAGAAAAGTCATAGAATGGCTGCCCCTTTTCTGCTCAGGGGATCAGCAGGAGGCTGTGGCGGGGACTGTGTCCATGTTTGCACAAACATCCTACAAGACTCTACAATGACATGCCATTTTCGAGCACTCAGCTTGTGCATCCAAATCACACAGGCTGGAAGTCGTATGTCAAGTGATTTTCTAGTGGTAACACTGATGCTGTACTTAGCTGACGTGTTCAGTGCTCTATTAAGCTGAGATCAATGGCACTGTTGCTGTTTCAGGTAATAGCTGTTCCATGTGCCCTGTTTTGTGCAAATGCATGGGGACCTTGAGACTTTTTCTTATTCCCATTGGCTAATGACAGAAACCAATTTTTAGGGGATTATGTGAGGAACCTTGGAGCAATACTACCAAATCCTACTGCCAAATCTTAACAGGTAGGTCTCCTCCCACTGGCAACTTGCCTTTGGAGAGGTGACATTCTTCTAGAAAACACACTGAAGGAGTGAGGTTAAGGACATGGGCTACAAAATTCCCCATAAGAAGAAATATCTAACTATGGAATATAGCCATAGTCCCTCTGAGACACTAAACCCCAGCAGAAGGCTGAGTAAATAAGGCATAAGCTGTAACAAGGGACAGCGAGACAGTGAAACTGCACTAACAAAAGAGAGGCATTGCTACCTCATTAGTTTCAGGTATCTACAGGAAGGCTGTGGGTATACAGATTGTCCCAGATAAAGTCACTGAGATTTTTGTCAGTCAGATCTGGTACAGAGGTTCACACAGGAACCTGGACGTTTGGAAACGCAAAGGAGAAGGTAGAAGTGTAGAAGGTGTTTGTGAGGCTCTCTAGCATGGGGCTCTCTAGCACAGTTTGCAATTGCAGTCAGCTTGACAGTAGAGGAATCTCAGCATGTATTTTGCCTGGGAGTGATGTCTTGCCCGGCATGGAAAGGTTGTGATGGGTCTAAGTTTCTCCAGCAGCGTGGCTACACATGAGAATTTGCAGAAGAGAAAATGTTGAAACTTCTGTTTTTCTGCTTTCTTTCCCTCCCCTTTTATATGCTTATGTATCGCTTTAAAGGAAGAGAGCAATAACAACAGTATGAGCTACTGTAGTATTTATCTTTTCCCCCAAAGGGACAGATACTGTTTTTTCCCAATTAATGGCACCTAAAATGGAAGTATTCTCAATGAAAATTTGCATGCAATCAAAGTGAAAGTGGAATATTGTTAAAATGAAATAATAATATTTTACAGTTCACAGATTTATATATTTTAAAAGGTTAAGATACTTAAAATGATATTACAGCTGAAGCTAAACCAGAAATAATTTGAAACAGGTTCTTAATGCATTTAACTATTTAACGTGGTAACAGAATTCGTCTTCACTTCTAATTCTTTTGCTTCTAGGATGTCTCAAAGCAAATAACCCAGTTAATCAATTTCTCTGTGTTTTGAGAGTTCGGAGGTCTAATATATGTCGTAGTCATGTACTGGCTTTGATTTTAGTGGGCCAATGCTGCAGTTCTTAGGCTGCAAGAAGTTTCTAGTGAGGACTCTCTGTATAGCAGACATCACACTCAGGCTGTGGTCTTGGCTGAAGCCTCAAACAGTTGTGTAAAGTGGTAATGATGTCTTTAGAAGTGTTTGGACAAGGACTGCTTGTTGTTAGTCATAGATTCATTGAGGCCTCCAGAGGTCATCCGGTCTAGCCTCCTTTGACAATGCTTATGGTAAAAAAAACCAACAACCAAACAAGCAAAAAACTGTTTCCTTCTATAAAATTGGAATTTCCCATCTTGCATCTCATGTCTGTTGCCTCTCATCCTTCCACTATGCACCTCTGAGAAGAGTTTGGCTCCATCCTCTCTATACCTTCCCATTAGGTAGTTGTAGACAGAGATACGATCTCCCTTGAGCCTTCTCATTTTTAAAGATGAATAAACCCAGCTCCCTCAGCCTCTCCTCACACGTCACATGCTCCTGGACTTGATGCACTGTGTGGAGGTCTTTTGAGAACTGGTCTCACAAATGCCACGCAGAGGGGAATAATCACTTCCTTGACTTGCTCTCAGGATGCAATTGGCCTTCTTGGCTGTGAGGGCACAGTGCTGACTCATGTTCAGCTTTCTGTTTTCCAGGCCCTCCAGGCCATTTCAGCCAAGATGCTCCACAGCCTGTACTGTTGCATGGGGTTATTCCATTCCAGATGCAATACTTTGACTTTACTGAGCTTCATGAAGTTCCTGTCAGCCCACTTCTCCAATCTGCCTAGGTCCCCCTGAATAGCAGCCCTGCCCTCCAGCATTCAATTCGGTATCATCAGCAAAGTTTCTGAGAGTGCATTCTCTCCCATCATCAGAGACTAGGCTGTGTTTCACAGTGGCTTGGCACAGTCAGGTGGTCACACCCACGTGCTTGTGCTGTACAAATAACTGCATGCTGATGGCAACAATATACTAAAAGCTGTGACACAGAAGTATGAAAATAATTGCTTTTGTTGCCGATCTCTTTTGCATTAAAATAAAGCATTCTAGTGTCTACCACCTTGCAAGCCTTCTTCATCTTAAAGCCAAACAACAAATAACAAGGGATTTTACATAGAAATATTAGAATATTATAAAAGAGACAACTGAGAAGTAATTCTCTGCATGGATGCAGGGGAAACTTCTAAACATTTATGCTGTTGTGAAGGCGTTGACAGCTTTAATCCTTTTAGAGAGAATTTGCTGTTCCTGTATATGTGAGCCATTGACCTTACTGATAAAACTTGTTAACTATAATGCTGCCTCTGGGCTATCAAATAATATATCACCATAGTGGTATTTTAAAAACACTTTCAGTTCTATGTGTTAATAAGATTCAATTGTAATGTCATTCTGCATTTAACATATATTCCAGCACCTCTAACTTTCTTTTATTCAATATATGAAATGCTTAATCTGCCTTGATCTGGCTGGATCCTGACCTAGCTGTGTAGGCTAGGTAATGCAGCAGTGTTCCTCAGAGGGACAGCATATGTTAGCTTAAATACAGCCATATTTTAACATGATTGTATGGTTTCTTTTCAGCTAGGACAGAGATTCATTCAGGTCTTTGCATCCCAACCTGTGTATTAATAGCTCATGGTACAGACTGGTAATGGCAGAGACACTGCCCCAATCCACAACAGCAACTCTGATTTTGGTGAGAGATCCTTAGGAGAAAGGTGTTAATTCCCTTTTAGGGGGCTCCTCATGTGCTTTCTTCTCTGTATAGGAAATTTCTTATTAGGCAAGTATGACAGATCTATCCTACAGAAACATACCCTATTTACTTTAATGGAGATTTAGCTCTCATTTATATAGAACTTATTTTTATTGAATCTTGCTAAGCTTTTGTCTCAATGATTTTTGTTCACAGGAAGTTCCATCTACGACTGTGATTTCATTCCATTATTTCTAGTTGTGCTATCATATTTTTTAACTTCAGTAGTTTTCTTGTACAGTAGAAGAAACCTAAAGTCTTCTTGAACAATACAGTGCTTTGTGAGCTGCCTCCAGGGGACCACCGCACTGAAGGAATTTGTTGTACTTCTGTGATTTGTCACAAGACAAAAACCATAAAGCTTCTTGACAATGCCTGTAAATTATCAAAGCAAAAAATGTCTGATCCATTCTGTGTGTAAGGGCTGCAGTAGTCACATAGGGGTTGTACTCAATGTCAAAGAAAGAGACTGGAATATTGACTATGTCCTAGAAGGTGTTTAAAAACTTTCCACAGGTGGGACCAGCTCTCTAATGACTAGGAACTTGTATAGCTGACATAACAATCTCTTGGTTTAGTTGAGTAGGGGCTTTAAAAACAACTTCAAAGAAAAGAGTAGTTACAATCGTAAGGTAAATGCAATGAAGCAATGTGGGAGCAGCAAACATGCAGAAAGGTTTTATATAAGCCAGACAAACCTGATGTTTTAATTGAAAAGATGAATGACTTTTTTTTTTCCTAACCTAAAATAGTGGCATGACCCCCATCTCTCTGGATTTCCAGCCAGCATTTGATATGTTGCCATTCAGGAATTACACTTATCAGGGAGATTAGGCCCAGAGCTGTAAGGTTGAAAAGAACTGTCTCAAGGGAGAATTACCACCTGGAGGGAAGTTATCATTAAAGCTCTGTCAGGTCAATATAAGAATAGATTTTGGGTTTTTTTTTTTTTTTCTTCTTGAAATAGTCAAGAATTATACTCAAGTTCTTCATACTAACCTTTGGTATGGTCCTCCTTCAGGTGAAGGAAGTATTGCAGATTTAACTAATTTACTGCAGAGTAGGGAAGTATAGCTTTTCAAAACTGTATTTTGTAAATTTTTATCTGTTATCCAGAGTATAACTCCAGGTAGTGCCTGAACATTGGTCCTATGTTACTTCAGGGTCTGCAAATGACTAAAAGCAAAGATGTTATAGGAAGTGACTGTTCCATGTAATGTACAAGATGACTTGTACCTGGATTAAACCTTCAGGGTTATGAACTCTCACTTTCCTGGTTCATATTCATATGTAATATGAATTATATTCATATTGCACACATACGTACATAATGTAATGCATGTATGCATTCAATTACATTTGTAAGTTATAAGAATAATGTAATAACAGTTTTACTCTGTGCAATGCGTAGCACGACAGAGTCCTGATCTGTAACTGGGACTCCCCCAGTACTAGCACAGATCACTGGGAGGTCTCTAGGTTTTTTTTTCCTTTTCGAGATCCAGTTACCGCTTTGTTGTCCATTCTTAGCAATAGTTTCTACTGGTTTTGACCAACTCAAAGCTCTTTATGATAAAGATCATATAAACACTGGATAAGGCAGGCCCTGAGGTTAATGTTCTAGTTAGAGGTCTTGCATTGTGATCTACAGAAGTGCAATAGGTTGTCCTGTGGATCAAGGTGCACATTTAGGGCTTAGGAAAGCAATAAGCAATAGTTCTTATTATCATGTTTCAATTCTACATTGCTACTTTGGGACCTCTGAATCTTACCCCGAGTTCATACATATTTAATTGTTGCAAAGGACAAACCAACATTAAGCTTTTATTTCTGCATTTCTGATTTTTTTCTAAATTTCTGAAACGTCAATAGCCTATATGCAAAGACTCTCCTTCATAAAACTCTAAAAATGATCACATTATCTGAGTGTCAAAATTGGTTGAAGAGTATATGCTTTTAGGACTTTACAGGATTGGGTTGAAATATTTGGAAGAAACATATGTTAAAATCTCAAACTTTAAAGTAGCTGTAGCTGTCAGTCAGATGTGTGAAGAATACAGCGCATGCCTTTTTATGAATGTCCAGCCGCTGGCTTTAAAACAACTGTTACTACATTTTGCAGTTCAAAAGATTCAATGGTAACAAAACAAAAATCAAAATTAAGAGAGGACAACTTGTGCTTCTTTGTGTGAAAGACAAAGACAAGGTTGCAAAGTGATTGGTATCAGTTTGCTCAGAGTCCATACTTTAGAAAGTAGAGCACTTCCGAAGGAGCAAAGCTTCAAGCTTTGCCAAAGGGATAGCTCATCATATGGGCAAATATGCATGTGGGTAAATATACATGTTCTGTCTGCCTCCTGAGATAAATTGTCTCTTCAGCTTTCTTTCAGCTGTAGTCTTTTACCATCAGCAGAGAGCTGTTGTTGCTACAGGAAAAGATGGTAGAACCTTACATAAAAATATGTTTTATAGCATGGTATGCTTTGCTGCATTGTAACATCTGGCATAAGTATAAAGGGATTTCTATTACTATTATTCTAATCAGATCCTCTTGGAATGATAACATTAGGTACTTACATACTGGTACATCAAAGGCCTCATTCATCATTTATCAGGAAACAGAAGGGAAAACCTAATTTTTATGTAAATGCAGAGAAAATGTTAATAAAAAGTGCTTAGTGAAACTCTCGGTATTGCTATAGGGGTGTAATGACTAGCTTGATTTTTTTTTTTTATCTTACTGTTTGCAATGTATTACTTGGGAGATTCTGAAAAGTATTAGGTGTTAAAATCTGATTAACGCTAGCTGGACAAAGAGAATTTTCATTCTGATATGGAATGAAAATGAGAGCTGTCACTGGGATGCAGTAATGCAGAAGAGAATATATGGGGATTTTTAAGTGTGTAAAGCAGAACTGCTGAAGAATAATCATGTATTTCAATTTGTGAGTCAGGATGGGGCAAGGACAAGAGATGTTCAGAACAGCAGTTCCTTGAATCTAAATCACAGAAGACTTGTGCTCTGTGTCAGGCAAAAGAGGAATATGAACATGAATCTCTAAGCAGTATGTTGTTGGCGATCATGGCGTATTTTCCATCTCAAATTTTGAATGTTTTCATTTTTATTTCAGAACAGAACAAATTCTTGTTTTTGAACTAGTCTCTATAATACTAGTCATTTTTTCTCTAGTGATGACTTCAACATTACAGTAAGGACCACTGTGTCAGGTAGTACATCCTAATTATTTTTGTGCTCGGAAAGCATGCTCTTAGCCTCCGGTTCAAACAACTGATCAAGGGACAGCAATAATCTTTAAATATGGGGAGACAGAATCTAATGCTATTCAGGTAGATGAAAAGCAAGCTATCATTCTACCTCTGTTTCAACACAGATGTTAAAAGTGCTTGATTTCCCAGTTGCTGCTCAAGAAAAGAGATGAAGAGCCGATTTCATGAAATGGATAGTATTTGTGATAATATAATAAAAATTCCTAAACTGCAAAAGAACCAGACAGTGGAACCTTCCCTCATTAGACACAGCACTTTATTGACAGCTTCCTTTCACAGCAGTTATGTTATATACATGGTTCCTACACCTTGTCCCTGATTATTCTAATTTTACTTTCAAATTGTTTAAGTACCACCTGCTTATGGATCCTTTTAGCCTCCTTTGGCACAGAAGATTATATTCAAAGTATTTATGGTCTAACACCCTGACTCCGAAGCTCAGAGTACCTTTTGTATGGTGGTTACTGGGAGAGCCTGGAGTGACTCTGGTGGCATCTGCACCCAGAGCTCAGTGAAGGACAGAATGGCTACTTCTCAGGAAGTTACCATTGCTGTCTGTCGCAGTCTAGAGAGAAAACCAAAGTATTATACATTTCTCATGAAGCAATCAACAAAATATGAATTCTTAAAACATTTTAGGGAAAAAGTTTAAATACAAATTTTTGAAAATGTATGCCTTTTTAAAAACATATTACCAATGGTGTAGTCATCCAGGAGGGCATGCTGACACTGATGTGTTGTGTTGTTAGTAGTTGCATTGTATAGCAATATTCTTGCTGTTGTTTATAATATCATTCAAGCCATGCCAGAATAATTGTGTGCAATATGACATGAAATAGAAAAATAATGGTATCACAGAAAAATTAATTTTGAAAATAGGTATCTTCTCAGAATCTTCATAAAACAAGAGCACTTCATAAAAAACCCTAATTTTATTTGTCTCAAAATAACAGTTCCAAAACTGCTTTGGTGATTTGTTATTTAACATTTCATTAGACTGTACCTAAATTCATTGAATAGAGCCAATGCAAAAATCTTTGTTTCTAATAGGTAGCATCTAATGGTTTTAAAGAACCTGTGGTGTTTTTTATTGTTCATTTGCAAGATGTTTTCTGTTGGTCTCTGTCAAAACCCCAAACTCTCTTTATTAAAGGACTTTTACACCAGATTAAAATTTTGGAAAGAGCATACTTCAAATTTATGTGCTTTTGTTTTAGCCAAGAGAAATAATAAGCTTTTTTCCAGACTCTTCAGAATGAGAAGATACTGACTCTGAAAATCATCTGGTGCTTTCACTGAACCTCAGCTGGTGAGGTGATTGTTTCCTGCGGCTGTCTAAAGCAGTCTTACTTACTTGGAATGAAATGGGCTGTTTGGAAAAACAGCCTCATAGGAAACAGACTTTCTTGTAGAAGGAAAAGAGTACAAAGTTGAGCGGTTGTGAAAGGTGTTAAATACTTGGAAATCTTCACCTATTTACTGCATTTCTTTTTTGTCATTCTCTGAGTTCTGTAGACAAGTAATTGCGTTTGAGCTGCAGGCCCATGAAGACAAAAGATCAATGACTTGAACTAAAATTCCTGTTGGAGATTTTAGCTAATAGTTCTTAGAAAGGACCATCAGGGCTGCATTTCAATTGCCAGGTTGGTTTACTTGTACCTTGCTGCAGGTGCTCCAGTCTTCTATGCCTCATGCATCCTGTCTGGAACCTGCGGGTGATCAGACTAGGAGTCAGTCGTTGCTACCACCCCTCCTGTGGGGATCTGTGTTTTGGCATTTAGCCATGTGCAAAGAGACTGTAAGCAGGTACTATGCACTTTACAAATATTAGCAATTATTTACTGCCTAACACTGGGCTGTTTCTCAACCTGATGGATGTATAAATGCCCTTGCAATAGCTTTGTAGGCTTTCACAATCATTCTTGAGTTTTCCTAACATCCACTGTACTGCAATAGTACTACTGAAGAACTACAATTCTTAACTGATCTGAGGATAAATCGGTTTCCTTGTGCCACTCATTCCCATTGTCATCAGTTTTATGCTTACTCTTCGAAGTGTTACCTGCGCTGACTTTTTTTGTGAGGGAAGGGAATGCATTGTCTTGGTAATCTGGTAGATCTCACTTGGGACAATCTGGATTGTGTCAGCTGTCCCAATCCCTATCACAAGGGTTGATGTCTTCTCCTCTGTGTCTTGCTTACTTATCCTGCATCACTTTTTTCAGGGACTGAATTGTCTTCTGGTATATTAAATGACCTGATTCACAGCATGGTCTAGCTTTCATCAATAGTTTTGGAGTTGCTCCAGTCCCTTTCAACTGTTGACCTAACTCCTTGCTTCAAATTCTAAGGTACTAGGTTTTCTATGCTATTCATCATGTTTTGCCTGAACTGGCTTCATTACAGAGACTGAACGTAGGCTCTCTTCTCTGGAGGCACACTGTTCAGCATTACACCTCTTCTTTTCTTCCATCTTAGCATAATGTTTACTTTTTTAATCCCTTAGCTGTGCACTAAATTGCCATTTTGCCTCTCTCCAGAATTCCATCTCTGCTTTCAGACCCATTATTTTTCTTGCTCTTTTCTCTCCAAGTTCTCCCCTTACTCTTTTTAATAGAACAGGCAAATTAGCTGCAACCCTCCACAAAGCTCATGGCACAGAAGCTCAAATATCTGCCTCAGGTTTAGTGCTCTCGTGACAGATTGCAAATGCCTTTCCTGTCTCTCTCTCAATGCACCTTAGCCCTGAAAATCTTCCTGATCCCATACAGGGTCACTTCTGAATGATCCACACCTCCAAGCTTTCCTCAGGAAGGAAAGAAGTAATTTACTTTTTCTTTTTTTTTTTTTTTTTTTTTTTTTTTTTTTTTTTTTTTCTCCTCAGGTGAATGATGATTTCTGGGTTTAGGTTGTGACCTTCTGTGCAGAACAGTCTGAGCAGGACTCCACAAATTACCACCAATTACTCTAAATTACAAATCGCCCAATCCTGCTTTCATTTTCTGGCTTTCAATCAAAAGGATGTAGGCTGTCTACATTGTCCATTGACCTGTTACAGCTCTTCTTTTGTGTCACCATGTTCTGCTATCTTCAGCCATGTGCAAAGAGACTCTGCAAGCAGGATATATGCAGCTTACAAACATAAAACAATTACCTATTGGCCAAAAAACAGTTAAAAAATTTCTAGAATTTAATAAACTATTAGGCTATGCATTAGTATGCTTAGCCTAAGCTAAGCACCTGCTAAGACATTCGAAGAGTCTTTGCTGGCCAGGCAGGCATCAGTCAGTTGGAGAAGGGTCAGTATCCATTGGTCCCAGGGATGGATACTTACTGTTACTAAGCTGCTGTTTTCCACCAAATCTGTCAACAGCAATGATCTGACAGTTGACCTGACCAACTGTTAATTTTCCTCCTAGTTTTAATTTCTTTAAGAGGGTTTTACACCTTTTCCAAGCTGGTCTTTCCCCTCTGGAATCCTTGAGTGACTAATGATGCAGCCTCTACCATCTTCTCTCTGTAACTATACCTCTCTAAGATTTCCTCAGAGTTTCTTACAGCTGTCTCCCCAAGCTGGCAACGTTGTCAGCAGCCTGAGCTAAGATTACACAGCTGGGCCACGCTGGAGCTGGGTCTTGGGTCCTGGGAATGTGCACAGCTGAACAGAGATGGAGAGGGCTGCAGAGAGAGGGTTCCGGGATGCACCACCACAGAAGTGACTGGTTTCTTGATAGACAAAAATGCTCAGAGGATGACATGTAAGGGCAGATGCTGAGGACCACACGTGACCTTCCACACTGTAAAATTTCTGTCCCTGACAACCATAAGCTTTTATGGTAATTGTCCTACAAGTAGATGCTAACCCCCATAGGACCCATATATCCTCTTGAGGAAGTGTAGATTGGCCTGGCCATGGCTACAACCTAGACCATTACTACATGAGGGAGGAGGAACGAAATATCCTTGGCAGGCATTTTCACCACATCTTGTTCTGAGAGAACTGGTTTATGCAGGATGATGGCAAGATTCATTCTCCTAATGTGGGCCATGCTACCCTGAAGCCAAGGAATGAGGGGTAGCATTGTATGTCACTGCATCTAGGGCAGCAGCACAGGGAGCGGTGGCAGGAGAGCAGGCAGCATAGCTTTGCAGTAGATTTTATATACCAACTATGGCTCTGTGTCTGCCATTGCCTCTAACATGGAGGGTCACAACTGTGTATAACAGACAAGACATGGACAGAGTGCAGGTGGCATACTGAAGAGATCTGTGCAGGGTAGGCATAAAAGACTGCAACACAGCTCTCGCAGAGACACGCTCCCATGAGCACTCAGGGGAAAAACGAGCCATCCATCGTCTCCCCAGAGACTTCCTCTCCTGTGCCCCAGGTGGAATGCATACAAGCCAGCTTTTACCGCTCAGCCCTGGGAATAGGTGTGGCTCCCCATTGTACATAACAAGGGTGGTGTACACGTGCTCTGCACCATTAGGGGATCTTGCTGGATTACGAGAAAAGTGCAGGTTCAAACTAACAGGGATGTGGTGTGGATAACTGGGAGTAGGAGTCAGGTGGGAAACAGGGAGGGTTCCTCGAGGGATGCTGGAGACACCTCTTGGGGTAAGTCTCACTGTGGTGTCCTCAGAACTGCAGGGATTTGCAACACACAAGTCCTGTGGAATTGCAGAAACTTGTAGGATTTGCTCTTTTGCTGTAGATCAAACTCCTAATACTTCTCTGCTATAGTTGTGTAGTCAACATCTTCTATTTGATTTAAATGAAAACTGTTAAAATCAGCAAATGTTTCATAACTAGTTGCTGACAAAAAAAGTCTGAATTTGGTGGCACTGTCTGTATATACAGAGCATAAGATAGTCTATACATCTATCTTTGACTGGATTTTTGACTTGACATTTTAGGCAAGAATCAAGTCCTGCCTAGAGCTGAGAGGCTAAGATGTTACGTTACACACCATGCAGCAAACCCGGAAGGCAGAGGCATGCCTCAACCCCTTCCCCAGCCCTGTATACTTCAGAAATGTAGGGTTCCCCACTGCAGGTTTGTTGGCCTGGCAAAACCACCTCTGGTTTTCAGCGATCCACAGTGAAACCAAGCAGGACTCTGGAGGACTCCTGCTTTTGTGTCTTTTCTAAAGCTTGTGTATTCTGAGATGTTTTGTACAAAGTAGTTTTCTGGTACTCATCTAGGTAAGTTTTGTTTTCTGTGTATTAGGACCCTCTTTTTCCTCCACTGAATATTAGGGGAAGGAAGAGAACAAGGTAGATAAGATTTTGAAGATTGTGTCCTGGAAAAATTCTCTTTCTCCTATTGTTTTTCCCTAAGGAGTTTCACTAACTCTTCTTATCATTGCCATTTGTTGAAGCTCATAGCGTGACAGACCTGCCTTCTGTTTGTTCAATCCTTTTGTTTTCTAATGCGGGAGTAGCCTTAATCATACCAGTTGCTCAGGCACTAGAATCTGCCCAGGCTTTGTCCTTTTCCCATTCCAAACTGGATATAGCACTGCTTAACCAACTTCTCAGAAGAAAAATGTCACAGAGCTACAGTCTCTCTCTCGCCTTTAAAAAGTGCAAAATATAATTGACAGTTCTAAGGACTTGGTAGGCATGTTAGGAGAAGATAATGTTATATTCCTGAGATGGTTGGAGATTTTTGATGTTTTATACTCCTACAGTATTTAAATTATAGATTCATTACAAAACATTTACCTGATTTATGTCTTCAAAGCATTTTGTTCCTTCTAAAAGCAATATGAGACTATAACCACTTTGGATTTTTTTATAGAGTTTGTGGATGTGCTGTAGGAAACTTTGCTATTTTCCTCTTGAATGGGCACAGAAGTCAAATGTAAAAATCTGCTAAATGATAAGTTCAGAAAAACATTGCCTCACAAAGACATCATTGATTCTTATGAGACTGTGGCATTTCTTCATTGGAACTTTTCAGTTCACATGGAACAAGTTCAGTCCTTAAATGTATCTATTTAGGCTGTGGTGATGTCCTGCAAACAGTATAGTTTAAGACAGACAGTAATTTGTATGTTTTGCTTGCAGGCTGAATTAGAAAGTTTTAGCCATGAAGCAAACTACTTGTAGACTTTGAATAATATATTAAGCTGTGCTATCTTTCTTCATACTATTTAAACAGTGCTGTTTTGCCAGTGTGTACTGTCCTTTTCAAATGACCTTTTTAATAGAACATGTTGTATTCTTTGAAAAGTCCAATTTAATTTAAAGACTTGTATGTGCACATTGAACATATTGCCATTTTTTTCTTAAGGAAAAGTACCTTATATTTGTTATTTTATGCCCTATGCTGCAAGGAGGTACAGACCTATTTAATAAATCAGCATATAATATTAAGAATATGCGTAAGTCTTTATAAGATCATGTTTCAAATCAAGATTAAATCTAACTCTACAACCCTTGCTGAAAGTGACTAGCTCCTAAAGAAGCAGACTTGGGAAAAATAGTCTGATTTATTATGTAAAGGGAGAAGTCATCTTAATCAATATTTGATAATACTGAAGAATTAAGCTGAAAAATGTATACTTTTTACAAGAAAGTAATTGGAAGGCTAGAGTTACGCACTGTGATGAATGTGATATTATGATTTATTTTATGTTTTCTAAAACAGGTATAAACTTTGTACTGGAAAAAAAATATTTAATGTAATAGGATTAGCCTACAAGACCCTTACTCAAGAAACTAACCTAAATAAAATCAGTGCAGTGCATTTTATGTCTAAGTGCTCATCATTGGGTATAAAGGATTCATGAATAAATCATAGTAAGATACACTTTCATGACATTATAGCACGTTAGTTTTTTTCATGCGCAAATTCAAGGAAGGAAGGTTACTATGGTGACAGAAGACTCATCTGAATGATACTATCTCAATTGCTGAGCATTTTTATGCCTGGCTTCTCCAGTATACCTTTCAGTTTCAAACTAAAATTTTGAAGCTACAAGAGATGTTTTAAATTCTGCTGCAAGGAAACCATGACAAAAACATAAGAAGTCCCTCAAACAGATAAGCAAAAAGAGACAAGAAAAAAAGAGGAGAAAAAGTGATTAAACTTTCTGCCGTAACTAACTCTCTCTGTAGAATCTGTTTTCTTAAAGTAAAATAAAATAAAAATTTTGTCAGAGTTTCAGTATGTTTTTTTCCCCAAACTAGTTTTGCAAAAATATACAAAATAGGATTTGCTTCTAAGAAGTTTGGCCTTCCTTACAGTAATTGTCATGAGGTTTCTTCAGTAATTTTATAAGACTGTTACTATAAAGCTGCAAGAATCCCAGCTCAAAGCAAGATGAACATGGCATGCATATACCAGCTGTTCATGGCACAGGAATATTATAATAGTTGTGACTAGAATGCATCTGAATTCTCAAACCCCAATCTCATTACATATTCTGAAGAAAGACTTTATCTTTCAGTTTCAGTAATTGGTGCTGAAAGAAGCAAGGCGAAGTGCTCACCTTACTGCTCAAAGCCCAGGTTTCCAAGTTCTGGAAGGAAGTCTGCTATGTGGATTAGATTACAACGATTTTCAGGCTCTTTGGCCTGGAATTTCAAGACTTGTGAACCTTGTAAAGTCTCACTGAATTGGGAATCTTCGCTGTCTGTATTTCTCAAAGTTTCTAGGCTCAGTAAAGATCTAAAGCTGAAATACAGCATGGATTTAATAATAAATTTCTAAAACTAAACACTATTATTTTATTATAATTATAATTATTATAACTATTGTTATTATTCACTATGACATATTCTCAGCACTCTGCTCCTTGATCAGGAAATCTTAAAAGTTCTGCTTCTGGCTCCAAATTGAATTTTTATTTTCCCCAGAAATCTGAAATGGAAATTATGATTTTCAAAGGGTTCATCGAAGGAGAAGGTTCTATCACACATGACTGTAAGTTTCTCTTGTGTTCCTAACTTCAGAGTAGATATATTCATGAAATGATTTGGCATTGATATTTGAAGTAGGATTCTGCCAGCTGCTATTCTGCTTCATGACATTGTGTATATACCCTCCAGCTGTGTGGTAGTAAACTGTGTGGTACTCTACTGCTGCCAGAACCCGAGATAAATAGTTTAAAGCTAGTCTGTGCCTGTGTGCATGAACTTGAGGTGCTGCAGTGTTTCCAATATGGACAGAACCTTGGTTTGAACCAAGGTCTGAAGAACTGATGCTTTAAAAATCCCACAGATCCAGGAGTTCGCTTGGGAGACAGCTGTTTCTAGCTCATGTGGGCTGGAGATGCTCAGACCGGCTTGGGATATTAATGCCACCAGATCTTTTGCTGTTCATTGCATATGCTGCAGTTTTGTCTTCTGCTTGTAACTCGTCCTCGCCTTTCCCCTTACTTTGAGAAGGAGAAATCTTGACCAGCTTGGGCCAGCGCTTACATGTTAGTAACTGCCAGTAACTGATCCATCTTCTCTGTTAAGTGGAGGAAGGAAAGGGTTAACAAATGAACTACAGCTTCTGCATTTGCTCAAAGCAGTATCTGTGTACCTGGATCCCATGCCTAGCTGTCTTGGAGGGGTGTGAGGTGTAAAGGAATAGGGATGACTGTAGATGCTACCTTCATGTTAGCTGGAACAGTTGAAACTGGGTTAGGTCTCTGGTATAGAGGTTATTGCCCTCTCAAAACTGCTGAATCAGCTGCTCATGTAAATGGTGCCAAACCTTCTTCAGTCTATGAATTGGGTTAGGTTAACAAGTTTAAACTGAAGTGTTTTGCTAGTTTTGCTCTTTGTCTTTGTGATCGAGGTATTTTTAATTGGGATTTTATTTAAAAGGAAGTAAATGTTGGTTCATTTTGAATGAAATAATTCAGCACTTACGTGAGCAGATCTGATGTGGGAAGGTAACAGCCATATGGAGGTATGCAGCTAACCTCTTCTTTCTCACAGCTATTTTGGGAGTGAACATCTGTCTACACCCTCAGAACTGTCCTCATGATTTGCAGTCACAGTCTAGGCCAGAGCCCCTAATCTCTTTATATTTTGTTGAGTTACTCATGAATAGTTTTATTCAGTCAAGTTGCACGACTGGGTACACTATATTTGTACCTAGGATATTTTCTAAGGTCTCAAATGCCACACTTTCCAAAATCCTAGGCAAGTCTAATCAACATTTCATTAGCATGTCTAGAGCAACAGATGAGTGAACCTCCAGCCTGCAATTTGGGTAAGTCTTCATTTTAGAGATGCTTTCCCAAGAATAAAGCATCTTGGCTGATATGTCTTTCCACATGATTCACAAAGCTAAATATGCTTTTTATAATCACCGCGCTAAAAAATGGTGAAAAGCTGAGTGCTTAAAACCATACATTCAGCAGAGTGCTACAGACTAGGAATCTCAGAGCAGTTGCTGTAAAAGAATAGTGGTGACTAAAGGAGAAAAGTGGGATGGAAGAAGTGATTTGTCTGAACTATTCCATTTTTTTATGACCTAACATACTTTATTTCTATCTGAATGAAAGCAGAAATAGAAATATTGCTTTTGCAAGGAGACGGTGAAAATTATTGCATCAAAAATTAATCTGGCAGAGTTGCCTGTTTCTGAATGATGTTCATGGCATAGCATCACAGTGTCCCCAGGAGGCCAAGGGAGGTGATTAGTCCCCTCTATTCAGCACTGGTCGTACCCTATCTGGAGTGCTGGGATAAGTTCTGGGCCCTCTAGTACACAAGAGACATGGACAAACTGGAGTGAGTCCAGTGAAGGGCCATTAGGATGAGTAAGAGACTGGAGTATGTGTCATATGAGGAGAGGCTGTGATACGTAAAGCTATGTTTCCATAACTAGAGGAAAAACCTATTTGTTTGTGGTTTTTTTCTGTAGTTGTAGAGTAAGATTATTATTTAGAATACGCCTCCCTATCGCATGTTCTGAACTTCTCTACTTTTGTTGTTCATGGCCCTAAGATGCATTTTGTCGTGCATGAATGATCAACTGGGAGACTAGGATAGGAGAATTAAGTTTGCAGTAGCATTTTAAGAGACCCACTTTCCTATAACTTCACCAAGGCAGAAACGACCAATGTAACAGGGTTTGCTCTCTGACGTCAAACAGGGCTGGCAGAGGGCTGTGGTCTCTTGTCAACACATTGTTTCCTAGTGATTTTTCTAGTGAAAAATGTGTGGCTTTTCTCTGCACCTGTTCTTGCTACAGCAAGGCAGTCAGGCGATGTGTACTAGAAAACTAAAGGAGAGCCAGAGCTTGGGGCCAAGCCCTGTCCCACTCATCCACACTGTTAAACTGTTAACGCAATTCCTGGGGTGGTTTTGGCTCAGGTGATACTCAGGGATCACAGCACAATCCCCAGCTCGGTTTATTTAGAATAGGTGTAGATCTCACAGCACTGCAAGGTTCCTCCTGGACTGGAGTATTTCTGAATTTGTCTAGAGCTGGTTAGATCATTCATTGTAAGCCTGTAAGCTTACATTGTAAGCTTTTTTTTTTGTATATTCTCTTTTCCAGGCAGCAATGCTGGAATAGTCATAAATATTTGCTAAATCATTTTGTAAATAAAATCCACTGAGGGCTGGCTGGGTGCAGCTTTTGTTTCTTATTCTTTTTTTTTGCTGCTATTAATACCATGTTGGTTATGTGAATCATGTGGTTGAGTCCTAAAACACTTTTGCTCCAGGCTGATATCTTAACTGTTAAAAAAGAATGCACATCTAGTACAAATTTACCCCAAATAATTAATTTGCACTAACACTCATGGCACTTTTTAGACTGATCACTGCTTTTGTGAATAAACTGGAGGCTGTCCAAAAAACTGCCAAAACTGCGTGTATGTGACTTTGGGAGTTAACAGTGGGGAGAAGCTGCCCCACTTAATTGCAAAAATGTTCGTGAATCTGCCTTTGATTGTTCAGCTCTGCTGTAATTACTGCAGTGGTTTGAGTCTGTGGCTCTTGTAGTAATGTCTGTTTCATTTCATGCCTGCAACATCAATTTTACGTGATGGACTACTATAGCAATGGTGCCTACTGGGATTTTATCTGGCCTCTAATTGGCAGTTGATGAGGGTTTTTGAATCCTGAAAAAACATGATGCCAATTTTATAGTGTGGATTTATAGTGCTTCTTGCAATTTGACCACAGTTTGATTAAATTGTTTTCTTTAATTTAGATTTAGTATTATCTTGTATGTTCATTTTTCTTTCAGAATGTATGAGCCACACATTAATGTGGAATAAAACTAATGAAGAAATATGTATAAAAATTTTATAGTGCATCTACAATGTGCACTATTTTTTTTGCTAAAGAAACAGCACTTCTGAGAATTTCTTGAAACATCCCAGATCAGTAGGCACCACTTTAATATTCAAGTTTATTCACGCAGAAATTTTTAGAGTGAAAAATTAGTGGAATTAGAATATATATATATATACACACACACATATATTTGGCTGGTGCTGTCTTACGTTGCAGAAACAATGCCAAACTTGTGTGCCAAAAAATGTACACAATGCTCATTGAAACAAAAAGGAGAATGGTGGAGAAAGGAAATGGATATTCATCATTGATCTTGTTCCTGTTTTGTGAATGTACCCTGGAAGTTGTCATGGTATGACTAACTCTATTGTACCATAGGCTGTATTTCCTGAATGCAAATCTAGAGCTCAGCGAAACTCTGTTTTCAGTTCTCCTGTTGCATTTACCCTGAACCAGAAAGAATATTTTCATCTGATGGCCGTTTTCCAGCAGAACGAATATTGACTAGATGTAACATAATAGACATTATGTATATTTGTCAAATATGTCAGACACACATATATATTAATATATATTTGTGTCATACTGCTTATGCAAGGATTCTAAACCAAAGTTTCCTATCTTAAAACTACACTTCCTAGGAGGTTCTCATCTTATGTGTATGTCTAGAAAGTTGTTAAGGGTAATATTAGTATGTTAACTAACTGACTGTACTGCAGAAATCTGAATAGCCGCATTTCTTATTTTTGAAAGATAGACTCAATATTGTTGGTTAAAATTAGTCTTGGTCCAGTATCACAACTGTTGGTCTCTGTGATAGGCAGGGATGTCCTGACAACTTGAAGAATAAGATTATTGAATAGTATGACATTAAATGAGAAGAAGTTGTATTCTGGATTTGGTGTCCTAGAGGCAACTGAAAGTAGGTAGCTTCTCTTTAGTTTGTTTATAGAATCATAGAATAGTTTGGGTTGGAAGGGACCTCTAAAGGTCATCTAGTCCAACCCCTCTGCCGTGGGCAGGGACATCTTCAACTAGATCAGGTTGCTCAGAGCCCTGTCCAACCTCACCTTGAATGTTTCCAGGGATGGGGCAGCCACCTCCTCTCTGGGCAACCTGTGCCAGTGTTTCACCACCCTCAGCGTAAAAAATTTCTTCCTTGTATCTAGTCTAAATCTACCCCC
>NW_008795405.1:988275-1023034 GCF_000699145.1 Aptenodytes forsteri | reverse complement strand
AGGGGTTGCCCCGACCCAGGTGCAGGACCTTGCACTTGGCCTTGTTAAACCTCATGAGGTTCACACAGGCCCACTTCTCAAGCTTGTCCAGGTCCCTCTGGATGGCATCCCGTCCCTCTGGCGTGTCGACCACACCACTCAGCTTGGTGTCATCTGCAGGCTTGCTGAGGGTGCCCTCGATCCCACTGTCTATGTCATTGATGAAGATATTTCCTCAGGAGCTTCAGATATGTATTTCATCACAGCAATCCTTTTAACAGTCTTCCCTGAATATGAGCACTTTCACAAGGCATGGATTGGAAAATATTGCTTCGTATACAGACCATTTCCTTGAAAATGTGGTTGTTTTTTTTTTTTAATTTTTTAAAATAATCATTCAGTAGAGGTTTGTTAGCAGTCCTCTTCCTTGGTTCCATGCTGAGATTGGTTCTGTGTAAGAGAAAGTTACCAAAACTTCTTAGTTACAATGGAAGAATTATAAGTTATTTAAGCTATAGCTATGCAGGAACCAAAGAAATTCCTCCATAGCGCCTGTGGAATTTAATTGCTCAAAACTTTGTGATTATAGATAATCTGAATTAATTCAGGTTTCCTTCTGTAGAAGGTTCCAGACATTTAGTTTTATGTCTGTTTAAAGCACTTATACTAAATCTTTGCTATGCTTGTGTTAACAAATACCTTCCCGCAGGTGGGGCGTGACAGCTTGTGTTAACAAATGCTAGAAGTTTTGCTTATCTTATCAACAGATAGAAACACTGTAAAGAGAAAAAATTCTAATCTTCAGGGTATTCCTCCCTACAGCAAGGAGAGAACAGAATCTGCGAGTGCGTGCTGTTGGCCAGGCCATAGTGATTGTGCTTTGAGCAGCTGTCAGTGTTTTTGTCTGGAGAGAAGTTGAGAAAGAGTGGTGGGTTTGTTTTTCTTTTTTTTTCTTGGTTTAGTTTTGATTAGGGAGGCAGCTATTTGAAGAAATAACAAAAAACATATTGCCTAAATCTGTTAATTGTTTCTAGATTTGCAGTGTCCCTCCCTGATATGTCCTTTCTGACTCCTCTTTTGTGAAAACAAAACTTTAGAACCAAATTAGATTTCTTGGTACTGCCAGAATTTAAATCAACTGGAGGGCTTGAGAGGTGGGAGGGAATAGTAGCATAGAGTGGAGAACTATCAAGAAAGGAAACATCCTTATCTGTTGCTGGGGCATGATGTCAGCTATTACAGCCTCAGATTTCCGAGTAGCTTATTTTTTCACCCAGTATTGAGTTCCAAAATAAACACAAAATAATGTTTTTGCTTCAGCTCATAGATCCATTTGCAATGCAGGATACATATGTGTAAACAGGATAGACAGCAGTACAGAGAATTAAGAAGTTTGGTAGCAATATCAGTGGAAGGGAAAACCGTGCCTTACCTCTGTAAGCAGCCCTCACATGGGATGTTTTTGCCATCAGCAAATTGTTATTCACTTCTCTCCTCCCCTTCTCAAGGATCAGCCTAAATATGGTAGAGAAATTTTGCTTCTGCTTTGCCAGTTGCAACTTATAATTCTGTTAGGAATTAATTATAATAGGAATCTGACACCTGCTTCGTGATGCTGTCTCATACTCAGACAGTCTTTTAGAACCACAATGGAATTCCTTTCCCTCTTTTTGTGCTTGCTAAGAAATTCACTCCATCAGGCCACCAAATTTCTGGTGTTTCTGCCTTTAATGATTTTTTTGTTAATTTTGATAGAAAATGATAGTTTTGTGCTGTGACCAAACTGCTTCACAACACAATGTAAAAAGATCTTACAGCACCAAATGACAAAATACCAAAATCGTTCTTGAAAAGCACCTAAAAGTCTCTAAAATAACTGTGCAACCTGTCCTTTACTCATGCGATCTCTCTTCTAGTAAGACAGAAAATGTAAACTGTAGTATGTATCATATTAAAGGGTATTTATTTCTGATAAAATATTGGACTACAATATGTGTTAAGGTCTATTAAATTAGTCCACACTTCCATGTATTGACTTGAAACTTCTCTACTTTTGATCAATAAGGCAAAGCACTTCTTGGTGATTATAAATAAAAAGCAAATGGTTCATGTATTATCAATAAATGTTATTAAAAAAGGAGAGAGAGATCAGAAGCGGTTGTGTGTTTTCATTTTTTAAATTTATATTAAGATATATCCCATCTCAGCCAGCAAATTCCAGGAAGAGATCAAAGCAAAAGAATAGCATAGGACCAGAATTGTAAGGAATTTAATTTAAAATGGGGATTTTTCCTTAAACTGCAGCTTACTGTCTAAAAATGTCTAAACCAGTGGACCAAAAATAATGTTGATAAAATCCACCCTCCCTTACAATCTACAAAGATTGTCAAGTAATTTTGCAGATTATATGCATCATTTGCATATATTAGCAGGAGAGTTTGTCCACCCTACCTTGTCTGAATTAGACTAAATTCCATACAATTTTTGCTCCTTACATGTCACTGAACATTCCAGCAAAACACAGAAGTGGTAACACATTTCTGTTTTTTTCCCCCCTGATTACATGTCCTTTTGACCATGAATTATTTTATTGGCTTTGGAGCTGAATGTCATTTTTGCACATATGAGCTGTTCTAATAATCAAAGTGTTAATTATATGTTGCAAGTAAAAATATTATTAATAGCTAAATATTATAAATACTCATGTGACAGAGTTAAGAAAAAACCCAACAATTTTAGACCTGGGCAGAAAGTAGTCTTCTATCCTGCAAAAATGAGAAATCTAAAACATTTTCCTGTTTCACATCAGCATGAACTAGCAATCTTGTCATTATTTTTGTCAGCAAATAAAAGTATTTCCCAGCCTCCAACCTTCAGTGTACTTCTGTAGTAACTATAAGCTGGAAATTAAGACAATTTCCTGAGCTGTGATTTTGATTCCATTACTTATCTGTGTCAATAGAAAAAGGCCAAGAACTGCATTCAGTTGAGTTTTGAAAATTTGGAGGGGTGCTCTTTGAGTCTTCTCTTTTCCCAAGCTGTGGAGGAGGAAAAGAAGAAATGTTGAAATTGTTTTGCCAGACACACAAAATGTTTCACCAGGCAAGCTCCACCGTCTCTCCCCCAAAAAATCCCAAGGAAGACAAATCCAAAGCAAGCCAGTAGAAATCTTTCCATTAACTTCAGTGAGATTTGTGTCAAACTAGAAACCAGAGATATCATCTAGCTGAAACTGGTGGGTTAATTAATGTGGCATTGATATACTCAAGTAGGAATTTTAGGAAAACCAACTTTTATCACCGTTTCTGTCCTGCTATAATATCTTGGTTGTATTGGGAAATTCTATGCTATCAGAAGTAGACTGTAGCGTGGGTAGAATTCCCTAAAGCATGAGGTACTGCTTAAAGAATGGCATGGAGCACAACATTTCAGTAACGTGATTTGTGAAAAATCGCATTTGCAGAGGCTTAACTGCTAGGATGTAGGAATTCCAAAGCCATACCCAAATCGTGAAGGACTGTATTTATTTTTTGTACCTGTGTAAAGAACATTTGGAGATATCTGTGCTAACACAGAGTAACGTGCACACTGAACTGGAGTTGCATCTAAAACATGCCATTGTATTTCAGAAAAAAAAAAAAGGAAAAATAACAACCAAAAACTTGTGTGGTGAGGTTGCAAGGCTGTTTTTTAGTTGTTGAATGACATTTCATTTCATATGCTAGTTAGGAAGGAAAGCGTAATTGTTGGGCATTCATCTACAGCCCTGCTTCATCCTGTTAAAATCTGACAGAAATGCACACATTCACGTGTCTAAATTGTTTAGTTTTCAAAAACAGTATGTGTAATTATGCCAAATACAGTCAAAAGAAAACTTACAAGAGAAGCAATTCTGACAGGTAAACTCATTCCTGAGGTGCTTACAATACAAAACTTTCTCTCGTTTTCATTTTGCAAATCCAGACCACGCAGGTCTGGAGTGCCTCCTGAGAGATGTTGTGAACCTTCAAGTCCAGGGCAAAAAGACAGAATTATATGCTTAAACATGCATGGGAGAAGTACCAAAGCACATATTGCAATCTTGTGTAGTTCTGGTTCTCTGGCTGTAAGGAAATAGAGGTTGAAATGAGGCATCCAGTCATTAGCATTCTTTGGAGAATCATTTTCCATATGATGCCGCTTCTAATGCAGGAGTAGCCTGTCATTTTGGGGCAGGCAGTGCAAACCTGTTTCTGGCTCACTGGGCCAAAATTGCGTTGACTGTGATTGGGATGCAAATCAGTGCAGATACTCTATGAAAAAAGGGAATTATTTACTAGGTGGAATTGAGTTACTTTACTGTCACTGCATGTTTTAGTTTATCTTTGTCTGTATCTCTAGGGGTGGTATTGCAATCCAGAACATTTGCTGAGTTGGTGGTCAATGACTAGGCTGACCTACAGTCAGTCCTTCAAGGCTTTGGGTATTGAGTACCTGCAATTCAGTCACTAACTTCAGTAGATGAACTCTAGCTTTTCTTTAGTGAAAAAAAAATAGCCTTTTATTTGTCTTTGAAGTGCTTGAATGTATTCAAGGTTCACTTTTTAGCCTTTTACAGGCCAAGATTAGTTAAAGCACAAAACTGAAACTGTAGGCTTTTAGCTTGCTCTGTAGTAGATCCTGTTCAGTTTCATCAGCTGGTTTTATGCATCTACCTTAGGGACTTTACTGACACAATTAATCTTAGAGTGTTAGTTACCCTTGGCAAATTATTTATGTTTTGGAGGGAGGCGTCAGAATATTTCAAACACTTAAAATCGTCAAACTCTAAATCATCTTCTGGAGGTGCCATCTCTTGCCATTGATATGAGAGGATACCTAGGATAATGGGGTGCTCAGGTCACTCGGCTTAGCGCCAGTTCTGTTCGACGTTCCTACGAATGAGCTTTCCTAGTTCTCTGTTGGCAGTTAGGCAGTCTGGCTCTCTGATATCCTACTCTGTCTTCTCCCTTGCTGTTGTATAGGTTTTGCTCAAAGATTCCTAATGCACAGGTTCAAAATACTGAGTCACATTAGCAGTCTCACCTCAGCTGTATCTCTGGGGAGAAACATGAGAAATTGAATCATTGTACTTCAGTTGCCGACACCATCTCTCTAAACAGTTGTCAGCAGAACCCAGTGTTACTTACCGTTAAAATTTTAAGATCAATTTGTGTCATAAAACATCACTGTGTGATTACTGCTAGTAAATTTTGGCTTCATAATAACAGTTATTACGTGATATTCATTGAGTCATAATGGTTTAACATATGTATGCCACTGTGGCTTATTGATCCCTTTTCATTAGAGGAGAGTTTTGGCAAGTGAAGGGAGGGTTATTAGTGATATTTTTCTGTGTTTATTCTAAGTAGTTCATAGGAAAAAAATTGAGAACTTGCTGAGGAAGTAATTATAAACAAGATATTTTAATGAGACTATGAATATGCATAGCTTTCTCAAACATTCACAAGTACAAAAAAGTAAGTTCAACTTGTCATAGAATTAGTTCTGCAGGAGAACAAATGCACGGGCATGTTTCAATATCTGCTTTGGAAATGTTGAACAATTTAACTATTGGTTTGTAAAGGTGCAGGAAGCTCAAAGATTTGCACATTTCCCTATGTATCAGGAGCAGTTCCTGAATCTAAACAGAAGGAATAATTAGCAAATGCATAGAAGGGAAGAGAACAGAAAAATCTTAGTCCTCACTTGGCCAAAATGTTTGGAGTTTGTGATGGGAGTGGTAGTTGATTGAAAAAATAACTGGTTTATGCTATGGTAGTATCTTGTTCTTACACTTTTGTTCTGAGGGAACAAATACATTATTTTTAGGCGATACAATAACCTATATTTGATGTCCACCACTGACTTTTTAAACCTCACTGAATTTCACTTTATTGATTTTATACACATGTTAGAAATAGAATATTGTGTTTTAAATCCCCCAAATGATCATTATGAGCATAGTTTCTCACAGCTAAAGCATACAGTATATTTTAGCATATATATTAATCTCTATTTAGTGGCACAATAAAATATCTATTTTGTACCAACTGTATTTTTATGTTAAATGCTTTGCAATTGTGCAAAATTGGAATTGGCTTGCTATTGGCTTATAAAATTACAGATCAATGATTTCACACACTATTTATTACCTGCTCTATCCATGTCACTCTTTAGAATAGAAAACATTCTCTCTGAAGGTTAAATACAAGTTAAAGCATTTTTCATTTGAAATTACATTTTGTTTTGTCCACTACCTTTATCTGGATAAATGTAATTTTCTTACTGAATGTAAAAAGATTTTTTGCTTCTCCTCGTAACAATAAAATACTGGTTAAAACCAAAGAAATCTCAAACTTCTCTTTCTGATGTTATTGCCCTCTAGAAGTTCAGTACATTTAAAATGATAAATTTAATCCTACAAAAACATCTGGATGGATGGCAAGAAAACATTGTCTATTTTGTGGTTGTGCTGGTTTTGGCTAGGATAGAGTTAATTTTCTTCACAGTAGCTAGTATGGGGCTATGTTTTGGATTTGTGCTGAAAACAGCATTGGTAATACAGGGATGTTTTCGTTACTGCTGAGCAGTGCTTACACAGCCAACTGACCACAGGGATATTCCATACCATATGACGTCATGCTCAGCGTATAAAGCTGGGGGAAGAAGAAGGAAGGGGGGATGTTCATAGTTACGGCGTTTGTCTTCCCAAGTAACGGTTACGCGTGATGGAGCCCTGCTTTCCTGGAGATGGCTGAACACCTGCCTGCCGATGGGAAGTAGTGAATGAATTCCCTGTTTTGCTTTGCTTGCATGCACAGCCTTTGCTTTACCTATTAAACTGTCTTTATCTCAACCCATGAGTTTTCTCACTTTTACTCTTCTGATTCTCTCCCCCATCCTCCTAGGGGGGGGAGTGAGTGAGAGGCTGTGTGGGGCTTAGTTGCTGGCTGGAGTTAAACCACGATAGTGGTGAGGGCTGAATGTCAGTAGTGGCAGTATATGATTTTTGATTTATAACATGCTTTTGTCTACTCTAACATACTCATAATTTAGTTTTTCCCAATGTATTCACTATATGGAACCAAATGATTTGATGCTTTGATCACTTACCTTTGACCGCTAACGCTTCCATCAAGAAAGAACGCATAGATTTTTTTGAGGCTTCTGAAAGTGAATTGGTCATTTGCAATCTCTTTTTATATGCCTTCTCTTTACACACACATGTGCGCACACACACACAAATGTACATAAACAGCAAGAAAAATGCTATTATAGAAGTCATACATGAAAAAGGTATTCCACAAAGTTCCTATTAACTTAAGATAAATCAGTATTTTACCATT
The DNA here is from genome assembly GCF_000699145.1 of Aptenodytes forsteri. Classification (NCBI taxonomy): domain Eukaryota; kingdom Metazoa; phylum Chordata; class Aves; order Sphenisciformes; family Spheniscidae; genus Aptenodytes; species Aptenodytes forsteri. Next base: position 1,015,688 of record NW_008795405.1, on the reverse strand, counting down.
TATTGGAAAAAAGTTAGGGTAACAACAATACCAAAGATTAGATCTTTTAATGACTTTCTCATTCTGTACCTATGGCATTAAAAGACAATTTAAACTATTATTCAACAGGTAAAACTGAAATTGAAGAAATGCCATGAAAATTTTGAAACAAATTCTCTGCATATGTGACATTTCTTCAGTGAATTTATATTCACCTTAAACTAGAAGACGACAGTCTTGTATTGGGAGGAGGGTTTCTGTCATAGGAGAAAATTCAAAAGCACCTCCTAGAAATAGTGTTGCTTATGACCCAATATTTGCAGAATAATGTTTTAAATATTCACATATTATCACTGTGATTTATTTTATAATGGATGCCTTTCTCTATACTGGTATGACACAGTACTGCCCACAGATGGATGTCTGCATATATTAATAGGTTCACTAATGATTAAAAAAAATACCTAAATCTTAGCTCAAAGAGGAATTCTGACATGACTGAAATGAAAACCAAGTATTCTATTTACTTTGGTAGAGCCAAGAATTAATATAAATATTATTTAGTAATGTTATTCAGTAATTTTTTTGGGAAAAAATAATAATATGGACTGCCTCTTTGTTTTTCTAGTTATTCAATCTTGTAGCTCACCTTTACTGATGTAAAACAGTATTGAAAAGAAAACTATACAATACTAGAAACGGGGCCCCCCTTACCTGTGTAATCTATTCCTAGAATTTGTCAAGAATTTGCATAACAATTAGAGGAGCAGATGCATCCAAACTGTTTGACAGCAAGAGGCTAGAAATTCAGAGAAACGCATCAGATAGCATTTAAAAAAATGCTAATAAGGAGCAATGTCCCTAGCCCCCCTTTATTTTGGGATGCTCAGTACATCACAGCAGTCATCTGTACTTGCATTAAAGCTGGAAGGTGGAAGAGTATTGCCAGCTTGAGTCTTCCTGATTTTGCTTGTGACCAAAGTTCTGTTTAAAAATGCAGAATATTGTGTTAGTTTTAGTAATGATTTTGTACTTCCTTCTGCGCTAAAAAAAATATTTTTATGTGGAAATTTGAATAATTTACTGCTTGAACATCTCTATAATTAGCAAATCAATTCTTTTCATGAGTTTTGCTATGTTGCAACTTCAGAAAAAATTCATGACTGTAGAGAAGAAATTCTCTAGCCTTCTTCACTTTAAGTGTCTGCAAGGTAATAACAGTCCTGAATAACCATAAATTTCAACCTCCGCCCACCTTATATCTTTCAAACCCCACCCACCTAATAACCTGAAACCCAAAATTCATTAAGATCGTGTTCATAAGTAAAATAATTACAAGAAAGATGCAAGTTTGAAAAGTCTGATTCTTAGCCAGCAGCTGTAAAGTTTATGCAGGAAAGCAGCTATTTTTATTTTAGTCTTGCTCTGAAACTCATGCAGTGCATTGTTAAATGTACTAAAGGGCTAGATGAAAAAGTGAGGACTTACTCCATCCAGGGTGACAAGGTATGACCACACACAAAAAGAAAGCAGGTACTTTTAACATGAGGAATATGTTAAATTAAACTGTTCAGGAGCTTATTTAAAATACTGGATGCTCAGTTTTCAACCTTTGGCTACTTCCCTTTTTGCTCCATATATAGCTTCCCTTTTGCTCCTTATATAGTGATTTAGCAAGGATGTGACATATTGCATCAAAAAAAGCATGCACTACACCATTAGCTTAGACTGGGAAATAGCTCCATGTTGGACGTGCAGGAAGAGCCAAAGGAGGAGGATGGGAGGGAAGCCCATTTAGCCACAGGCAGAACTTACTTTGCACAAAGGTAAGCGAAGGTTATTTTTCCTCTCATGATCCAGCTTCTCCCATGCTATGCAAGTTACAGCTACGGGGAGTGTTTCACCTAATCTCTATCTTGCTCTCACACAGACCTGGTCCATCTCTCTGCCACGGACAGGTAATTCCAGTCCTCACTGACTGCTTTTTGCTCTGCTCATTAGTTCTGCACTGTCTGATGATCCACCTTCCCAAAGCTATCTACCTGTGAGAAAATTAGGATTTTCTTCCTTAAGAAAGAAAAAGGCAAAAACAAGAAAATGTTTTCCTTTAGTGCCTGAATTCCTCTAGTCTGAGGCTGTGACTACCAACACTGCTACAAAGTCACCTCACCAAATGCTGTCAAAATGCTTCCAGCTGACGTGCCGTTAGGTTGTGAATTTGTTTGACAAAATCTTAATCCCATTTCCTGAGGTGAAAGGTTCCATGTCCTATCCTTTGTATAGACAATTATCTAATTCTTTTAAACTTTGATGTTTTGTGTAGCCACTGCTTCATTGTCACAATATCCTGTTGAGCCTGGTGACAGCTGCACTTGCCAATGAGAGTTAACACTTCACATCTCTTTTTTTTTTTTTCACTTCATAGACAGACCATGTAAGATGCAGGGTTTTAATGAAATCTTTTCTTGTGTCATTCGCTTTACTTAACAAAATGGGGCAAGGATAATCAAACAAAAAACCCAAAACCCAACAGCAAAAAAACAACCTGTGTAGATTTCAGGAGGGTAGATCTATATGATCAATATTATACATCAGGATTGACATCTGACATATTATTCAACAGTTCTTTAGCTAAGGGCTTGAATAGACACAGAGTTCTTCTTTCACAACACCAGAATCGAGCTCACAAATCTTCTCAGAAAGAGAAGAGAAAGTGATTGCACTTCCAAAAAAATCAATATCATGTTAAGTCCTGTATCTTTTGAGAAAAGCATCCCTCTACACATATCTAACTTTAGATCATAACTTCATAACAGTCATAATTCTAGGATTACTAACAACAGTATTTAAAAGTGAGTCTTTATTACTTTTTCCTTTACTTTTTTGTGTCCTATTGGATTTGGATTAAGGGCTGACATGATTAGTATCACTTTTTCTTATTGTCAGTTTACATCCTATTTTAGTGCATGAAAGTTGAAATGGGCTTTCTTTTGCTTAGTCTGGGTCATGCATGAATTATTGGACTTCAGATCTTTCAAAACCATTTTTCTTAAATATTTAGCCATATCATTTTCCATCATATAGTAGTAGAGACAAAGTAAACATTGTTGATTTAACTTGATGAGTTTACTTTGATGCTTTCCTGACAGTTCATAAGAGCAATGAATTCCACAATACAAAAGATTAACAATTATTAATAAAACTAATAAAAAACTCAGAGAATTCTATGGAAATGATCAATTTGCTACTAGGTGATTACAGTCAACGTCAATGAATTCTTCTCAAAAAACAGACAACAACTGCAGGGAACTACCTCTTTTGGAGACAAAGTAATTTTGTTTTATGTACCTGAAATCTTAGGTATAAAATAGGTTATAACATATCCAACTGAAGTGAAACTGAATATTAAACCATCCAGAAGAAAGAATCAAAGCATGTATGTTTGCTTTGGACCAGATATGAGTCTCTAGGTCCTTGTTTTACCTCCCATCCTTTGTCCATGGTTTTATAGGTTTTATCTTACAATCACTGACAACAGCATTGTTCTGTTATTATTGCTCCTATATTGCCTATTTGGTGACAGGAATTATTGTGTTCTTTAGCTTGGCGGATGACAAGAAGAAATGCAGGAAGATTAGCAGGTGTGCTTTGGAGGAGAGTTGAGATTGGGAGAGGAACAAAATGCCTTCTTTTCCATCTCCTCTTAAAAAACCTGGCAGACGGGAAGGTGTTTATTATCATTCACTGTAGTGGCCAGTCTGTTATTAAGATGAGTAATTAAAATGGTCATCCTGCTGCAGTATGTCACAAAGTGTTTGCACCTCACAGTGAAGATGACAGGGCACCATGAGGCACACTAAGAGCTCTCTGTGTGTGAGCATTGTAACAGTTACTAGGCAGAAAGGTCTAATAACGTCAGATATTTTTAAAATCCGTTTTGAGGGGTCTTTACTTTCCATAGAGAATCTTTTCTCATGATTGCTACTATTTCCTGTAATGTTTCTTGAAACTGGGAAGGCAGGGGGAATCTTTTTAACCTTATGCATATTAGAAACAAGAAATTGAACATTTTTTATTATTTCATCCTTCTTTATCAAGGTTAATAGCAAGAGTTTTCAAAGCTTGATCCATATTTCTATGTTCTGACCCTGTACAGAACCTGCACTTTCATCTTTTCATATGCAGTTCTTTGCAGGGACAGGTAATGACAAAAAATTGTATCCACAGTACATTGCAGAGTCTATTTCGGTGCCCATAATATTGATTGATGCAGGTGACGAACATTCCGTGACCTCTAAAGAAATAAAAACTTGAGTTTTTACAATTTGGGATAAAGAAAAATGGACAGTAGCAGCCTCAGAGATTTCATGAATCATGCACAAAGAAGGAGCTGTTGCACACGCTCATGGGGAAATGGATGTGTAAGAAGTTCTGGCAGAATTCATTTGTAGTGATCTACAAAACTGAGCAGTTAAGTGACAGAAAGTGAAGCCAACTCTCTGACTCCCTGGATTTGAGTGATGGCTGTTTCAGAAAAAAACAACTGTGAGAACATTCTGGACGAAGAAAGGAGCAGTCAAAAATCTGGAACTGTGATGGACAAACAAAGAAGACTCAGACTAACCTTGGTAGCTTCAAGTATTGGTGCCAATAAAAAAAAAAGACCATGGGAAGGATTATTTTTGCCAATAGCTAATCCAAAAGGAGCTGATTGTGCTTGATCGGTTGTTCTAAGAGTTTATTGCAAAATATGGTTCTGGATATACCAATATGCCTCCCTTTACTCCAAATTCCAATGGTTATTAGGGAAGGGACATAATCAGGTGTGTGCTGAAAGGACTGTAGAATTGCTACTATCTATACCTAGAGCTTTTAAATAACAAGGGCACCTATGACATTTGTCTATTGATGAGATTTTGCCCAATAAACCAAAATCTATTCCTGTGTGGTAATTGCTGAGATTAGCCATCAAAGTTTGTCCAGATGCTTAAGTTCTCTTTAGGTACAAACTTAGATAAGATGGCTTTATCTAACTCAGATAAGGTAAGGAAAACACATAATGCTTTTATTTTACATATCTGGTAGTATTTTCAAGACCAGTTTTCATTCGGCCATAACAAGTGGCAGTTTCCATGTCTGTAATAAGACTTAATTGCATTTTATAAAACACCTCTTCTGTTTAGAATTCATGAACTGCAAACTACCTAACTTCCTCTTTCAATATGGGGCACAAGCTTTGTGGAGAAGGAAGAAAATTTCACACGTAACGACTTTCAACAGAATTTGATACTCTTGCAGAGCATTCCCATAAATGAGTTATAGAAACATTAGGGAACTAGTGCAAAGTGGGTAAGCAAGTAGCTGAAGTCATACTGAGAGTAGCTATCTGTTGTTCACAAACTGAAAAGATGAGTAAAGAGAAGTTTCTCAAGGTCAGTATTATTTGTTGCTTTCATTAAGAATTTGGACAGCAGAATAGAGAATGCCCTTATTAAATTTTCAGGCAAAAACAAGCAAGGGCAGGACAACTACAAGCACTTGGGAAGATTAGAATGTGAAATGTTGATTGATTGGAGCAATAGCGTGAGACAGACAGGATGTAAATCAACCAGAGAAGGGGCAAAATCCCACACATGAGTATAATCAGCTATGTGCATGCAAGATGGGGAATGCTAGAAAAGCGGAAGTTCTAAAGAAGAGAACCTGCAGCTTTTAGAGGATCAAAAACTAAGCGAGAGGCAACAGTGACTTGGTGCCCTGCCTTGTGATAAAAAGTAAAAGGTTTAAACTGGATCAGGGAAAATGTTTGCTACGCTGTAGAAAAAAAAATTCAAAACACTAAGGATAGTCAAGCTCCAGAACAGGATGGTTGTCACTGGAGATTTTTTGGTATACATTGACAAATAAAGTACAGCAGTAGTTTAAAAGCTCGTTAACAATACCTATTTTCTGTGGTTCTCAGTCAAGCTGCTATTTCTCTGTAAATGCTGTTCATATTGTTAAACATATGTTCTCCTGGACTGTTTATGGTGAACAGAGGACAAATTAAATCACAGTATATGAAGCAACATATCTGGAACAAAAGTTTTGTCATTATTTTAAAGATAACTGATAAAACACTTTGACTGATTTGACATTTCAGATATTTCTGAAACTTCTTAGTATAAAGATGAAAAGTTGGGAAAGGTAAAACTGGCTCATAACTTCTCTAGGTACTTGGCCCCATTGTTGTTGCACCTGTGCACGTTGTATACAATTGTCGAGTGTATCTGTATGGAACCTTTGAAACAGGTGAGTGAGCTATAAGGGTAGCTCCAATTAGACATGCAAATAGTTTTAATGGAGTCAGAAGAACTGGTTCACATGAAAAGCCATTAGCAGAGCTTAGCTCTGAATTCTGGTGTTCTAAGTCTCAGAAAAGCTCTTAAACCACAAATTCTTTCTATCCCTATTATTACAATTGAAGGTTGCCTTCTAGCATGGTTAGATGATGCTGAAGTAGTAACAACCAAGGCACTGTAAAAAGAAATCCTGGGTAGCTGGGTTATGACTTCTGAGAAGAATTCCTGACATTTACAGGGATATTTACAGTCTTCCCCTTCAATAATTAGTTTAAGTTAATGGGTTTTTTTGGTCTGCTGACGTTTGCAGAAATCCTGAAAAAAATTAAGTATAAGTTTACTTTTTCACATACAGAGCACAATGAATAGAGGTGAAGGAATTTGCCCATTGTTTTCAATAAGGATTTAGTTGGGCTTTGGGAGTGGTTCCACTGTCTTTGTGCATACATGTGTGTGAAGCTAAGCGTGCAGGCAAGTCACAGCCAAAATTACCTCCTGTATTCACTATTGTGAAAGGAAAATGGAGAATGCTCACACAGTCCTTTTAAGATTATATTTTAAGGGTTTAGACAGTTGTGACAAAGATGGAATAGCAAATCAAGAGAATAACATAGGCATAACAAACCTTCCCATGTAAAATTGGCAGGACATTTTTCTTTCAAAAGAAACCCCATCTTTCTCCTTACTTTACTCCATTCTGCGTCTGTTTGCCTCAGATGCAAAATGACCTAATTATTGGTGTAGGTGAAAAAGAAAGGCATTCTGAGTCATTTTGCATAATGACTCTGTGCACTAAATGCTTGATACTTTATAGTATCAAGCAAACTTACCTAACAGGCTACTTACAATAGAATATGGGTGTGAGATGTGTCCTACCCTTGGCCAAGACAAGAAAAGGTTAATTAACTGCTCTGGGAATAGGAAAGAGGACCAGCCTTTTCCTGTAAACACTGTCCAGTGCGCATGTTCTAAAGGGAAGGCATTATTGCTTTGGCTAATTAAGAACAGGAAACAAAAGAAGGAAGCCAGTTCAATTTGTGTTTGCACAGGAATGGGCAGCAAAATCTCTGTAACTAATGATGGAAGAAATAAATGTTGCACTCTTTAGCAGCAAAGTTTAAGTTTGTCAAGAGATGTAATTTGGTCATAAAGAGTAATGACCTGGGAAAAAGAAAAGAAGAACATATAATCAGGTCTTAGAAAAGAAAATGTCTGGGTGTTCATTTGCCCCTGGAGTAAAGACCTGAGGCTGGTTGAGGGATTTTTTTGGTAATGTTCTTGTTTCTTTCTCTTCAAACTACATTTGTATGCCAAGAGCACAACTGCTTTTCTTCTCTGTCTGTAACTCTAAAGGTTGAAGTACACAGTGTGTTCTTCGCTGAACATGGAAACGTTGTGCACACTGGCATGTGATTTAATGCAGAAATATTTGAGGGATTTATGAACTTTCTGGGCAGCTGAAGGCAAGGATTTTGGATGAATGCATACTTATGTATGCAGAAATCCTTGTGCTGCCCCTTTTTATTTTCCTTCATTGACTAAAAGCTTTAAGATACATGTTTCAGTCTTAGCACTTTGAATAATAAGAAGCAGCAAGATTAAACTTCTCTTTCCCTGACCACTCCCAGGTCATGTTACAGTCTGGTGACATTGTCAGTAGATCAGTGAATTGGCCAATCTACCAAGTCTTCATCTTAAATCCCCCAGTGGCCTATTCTTAACACTTGAGGATGGAGTCCTGTCTGTTTGTGGACATCCTGATGGAACTGGTGGACTTGGTGGAACAGTCCCATTGGTTCCAGCAAAAGAGGGGAGATTGTATCTCATGAGGCTACACTATGTCTTGTAGAAATGTTTGGATGTCAGGAATCCTTCACAGCTTTCACTCATTTACTTTCTTTTTCATATCATTCAATGTAATATGTAACTGAGAGCAGCTTGGCTAACATTAGGAACGAAAATTTGTTCCAGCTAAGTACAGTGGGTTGTACAGCATAGTATGTCACAGCTGTATGAAGCTATGTGATGAAAAAGGCACAGTCGTCTCTGATTGTAATAATACAAGTTGCTGCATGTTAATATTATATTGGAATAGGTGTTTGAGCTCTGTGGTGTGATTAGTAGTGTTAAGGGAGCAAGTAGTTCTTGTTGAGTTGCTAGGGTAGTTTTGATGCTGGTGACTTCATTACGTACCTTTCTAATTTGTCCAGAAATTTCCCATTCCATGAAGGTGATGGGGTACTTCCTATTACAAATCACCTAGCTAACCGCAGCTTAGTGCTTCAGATGGGACTGGAGAGGAGAGATACAGAAGCCGATCCCTTATTAAAAGACTAATGGTTCATTTCAGTGAACAGTAGTTGGAACATGCCTCTCCTGCAGAACTGATTTATTTTGACGGTCCACCCTGATAGGTTGGTAAAAACTGTGGTCTGTTTGTCAATGACGCATAGAAATCTTTGATCTACAAGTTATATTCTGCACACTGTGCATAACCCTTGAAAATACTCTCCTTTTGCCTGCAACAGACAATGTGAAAGTAAAGAAACTGAGTGAATCAGTAACAGATGTTTTAGAAGGAACCTGTCACCATCTAAAATGATAGCAAAGAAGCCTTTCTCATCTCTCCTGACAACTGAGGACAAAAGGCTGGTTGCATAGAAGTCAACATACTACCAGCTCCCTTGCAGGGCTTTTCTTTTTGTGAAGAATCTCAAGACTTTTTTTTCCAGATTTTTTTTCCTCTTGCTAATTAGTTTTTTTCTGTGTAAAGCTGGCAAAACAGTCTAAGTGTGTAGGATGGGGAAAACAAATTAAGACTTGTACATGTTTACAAATAGGCAAAATCAGATCTGATGATGAGAAAAGTACAGTTCTGTTCGTTAACAGTCCTAATTTCATTCTGTTAACTGGCCTGTTCTCTCAAGTTGTCATAGCTGAAATGAGGTCCTTGAAAAAGTTTTTTCTTCCAAACTTGTTTAAAAGATTTCTTTGTCTTACGGTTGTATTTAGCACAAGTGATACAAAAAGGAAAAAGCTCGCTGAGAGGCAGTTGCTTCAGATCCATATCTTGTAAACAAAAAACACCTGACTGACATAATGTGCAAAGAATCCAGTTGCTGAATGAATGATTCAATTAATTGGGCAGTTTAGCATTAGCGGCTGCCTTCTATGAAAGTATTATGCGGCAATCACAGTACAGAACTAGCAGATGGCAACTCTGGAGTAGGATTGCCCAGAAAATAAACCAGTTTTGTTAAAAATGGTGAGGTTTTGACACTTCTTTGGTACATTGGAATGAAAATGATACTTTCAAAATGTGAGCATTAGGGATCTGAGGGACTGTGTGAAAATTTGTTTGTAGTTTATGCTAGGGAATAATTACGTGGAGAACTATGGTGGGGAGTGTCTCTTAATTGCTGTCCGAAGTTGTCCACTTTGTATAAACTAACCATTAATTTTCTCACAGAGAGAGAGAAAATGATTTAATGAGAAAGCAGATGAAAGCCTGGGTCTCCTAGGTTCTGGGGGATTGTCCCAGACTGCAAATTTACCAGCTGAAGTGAACAAGTCCCTTTTATTTTTTAATAGAGCTCTCATCAGGGATATGAAACCTTTCTAACAGAAGTTTAGCTACAGGTGGTACCGCACTTTGAAATTTTGGATTAGTTTATTTGTAGAGATGGATTCCAAACAACAAACAACACTGTGAACAGGTATTTTAAAAAGCATTGGCTGTAAAATTAAAGAAATAAACTACAAATATATGATATGTAGTTGTGAGGTGTTAGTCTTCTAATTTTCTGTTCTGTTCTTTGCAAATGCTTTGATTTTATTTATGAGTCTCCAAATAAGGGTTACCTTCCCCCTCAAAAAAACATCAGTGAACCAACCTTGGCAGCCCCAGAAGGTGGATCTGCAAGGACCACCAAGTGCTTCATAGATTTACTTTCTGGCACAGAACTAGGTAATTTCATGGAATCTTTTATGTTTTATATCTCTTTTTCGACATAAAAGTAATCTCCATCTCAACAGCAAAGCTCTCCAGAGTTTTGCCAACAGCAAAGCTCTCCAGAGCTTCCACAGTGCCAGGTTTTCACTATTGTGTGTTTTTGTTGTCTTGCCAGATGCCAAATGAATGAGTGAGCCACCAGTAGTGACTTTGGACCCCTATCATTAATTCCATTAACTTTTGATTTTTGAGCTAAAGACTTTGTTGTGTTAGTTAATAGATTGTAGCAGACTAGTGCACCACTGTTAGTGTCTTCTGGACTTTTACAGGCATGACGACATTTCCAAATGCAGGCTCATTTCTGTCAGGCTTATGACCACCAAACATAAGCAATTTAATATCTATCTGAATTGCAAACACTTATGACTGTTGCGACCCATTGTCTATGAAATGCTACGTTTTGTTATCCATGAGAAATGAATAGTTATACAGCAAAGATTTACTGGTACTCTATGTCTGAATTCTGAGGTGACTGCTAGTATTTATATCTTTAGGTTGTGATCTTGCCAGTTTTCTGGTTCAAGGTCTTAAAATGGGTGAATTTTCCAATAATAGCCTAAGACTGAATGTTTATTAGTGTGAAACAGTCATTAGTATATTTATGAAAAAGCAGTTCTATATGGAGCAAGCACAGAACGAGCTAGTTTAAAATCACCTATGTTGTGTATGTGTTTTGCAATATTTGCTTAGTGCTAATTCTGATCAGTGTTTCAAAACCATGATTTACAGATCACTCCATAACTTCTCATGTTTGGTTGGACCTGCCTATTTATTCTAATTTTTATTGTTTCCAGTCCCAAGGTGACCACACACTGCACATTGATTAGAACCATACAGCACTTTTGATAGAATGTCCTATTGCCCTGGCAGGAACAAGCACTGCTATATATTTGCATGGTTCTAAGAGTAAACATTGTTCTTAGCTACACTATTCAGGATTGAGGCTGGCACAGGAAAATGAGGTACAGGCCTGAAGTCTGTTATGGGTTTTCACTGTCAATTTACCCATCTGTTGTGGCTTTTCAAAGGGGAGATCTCCAAGGAACTGTTTGGCAATGCAAATTGGTATAGAATCTGATTTTGCAGTTTTCAGTTGTTATTTTAATGGTCATTGTCCATCAAAAATAATAAAAAATGTTATTAAAATAGTATATTAAAATGTAAATTGCTGGAGTATAATTAGACATTTGGAAATTGTACTTCTGTGTAAGTAAAGGCTACTGAATATGATTTGTTTCCTTGAATTCTTTCAGATATGTTTTATTTTTCTTCATTATTTAACATCCCAAGTAATATATTCTATTTTCCCAGACTTTCAAAGCTTTTCTGTGATAATTGCACTGTACTTAAAAACGAGTTTACCAGGTGACTCTGATCGTGTCTTTTGGAAATGTTTACAGAGGGAAAGAGCTTTGAATGGTATTCATAGAATATCGTACGTGCTGAAATATCCTGCTTTGAGAGCACAATGACATTGAATCTTTCTTGAATTTACAGCTTGTATGAAAACACAACTTCTGACTTATAAAAGGCTTTATTTACGAAATACATTTCTCTGAGTTAAGTATTATTTTGCAATGTATTGTATGTATGGTGTATTGGCAGCCATTCAAGGTTAGAGTAAAGCTTTTTTATGTAAGAATACCAAAAGGCACAAGATACAAAACATTTACTATATGCTGCAATTCAGTAGCATTTCAATGCATTCTTACAACTGAAGGGAAGAAAATAATTCTGAGCCCAAATCAAGGGCTCTTTATTTTGCCAGTATTTTTGCAGTGTTGCATTTTGGAGTTACTTAAGTATTCTCACATTAAAACAGTGACTGAAAGGGCAGCTAAAGCCTGACAAGTAATTTTAGAGCAGAAGAAAAGATATGTGATAGGCTACCTGGCATAAGGACCTTGTACAGAGGAATAGAGCTAATTTGTTGACCACATCTGGGTTAAAAATGGAAGAGGAGTCATGAAGAGTCAGTTTGGAGGTCAATCCACATAGCTCAGTATCCTGTCTCTGACAGTGACCAAAAGCAGAGGCCTAGGGAAGAGTGTAAGAACAAGGTAATATGCTCTCCACAAATATTCTCCTAGCATCCAGTCATTTGTAGCTCAAGGTCTTGTGGAGACAGCTGTAGTTTCTAGTTATTTTATAACACTAGCAGGTATCTCTCCTGTGAACTTTGCTAACCTCTCCTGGAAACCCCGTAAACTTTTATACTCTACAGCATCTTGTGGCCAGCACTATTGTAGCTAAACTACTGGCTGTATGAATGACAACTCTCTTTGTTTTGGACTACCTTCCTCATAGGCAGTTCCTCACAGCTTTACTTTATCCAGAATAAGTTAGGAACCTCAGCAAAATCTGTCTCCTTACTGCTCACTCCTTTTCCAGGCTGTTTATGAATATGTTGCACAACACACATCCCAGCACATATCCCTCTTGAACTCCATTCAAGACCTTCTTCCACTGTAAGGACTAAGCATTTGTGCCTGCCATTCTGTTTCTTGCTTTTTGTTTTTTGGAAATTGTTCATCCATTCAAGGTCTTTCCATTTTATTCCATGGCAATTTACCTTCCTCAGCAGCCTTTTTCAGAGGACTTTTGTCAAAGTCAACAAGATTTCCCTTATACAAGTCCTTAGCAAAGCCTTCAGAGAACCCCAATGAGTTTGTAAAGCAGGCTTTATTTTCACAAAAGCTGTGTTGACTTTTCCCCCAGTGTATCATAGTTATCCATGTGTCCACTAGTTCTAACCTCTAGTGAAGTTTCTAATAATTTGTCTGATAAATACATCCAGATGTTGGCAAAAATAATGAATATAAAAAATATGTCCCATTTCCATCAGGGCTCAAGGGCAAAGGAAAAGAAACACAACTTAAAAATTATTAGCTCCCAGCTGTCAGTAGTATAGACTTCTAAAAAGGCAAAGTTAAGGATAGGGAAAAACGTGGACCATTGTTAAAAAAAGTTAGAAATCATTCAACCCCCTCACTCACACATTCTTTCACTACTAAGAGTAAACACTCTTTGCACTGAATGCTAAATAAAAAGTTAAGAAAAGAATGATGAAATATTTGATATAACAGCAAGCATTGGACACAACCCATATAGACTTAGAGAGATGTAAAAGTTATCAAAAAATTCTCTGTGTTACAGCAGTGCCCAGAGAATACTAGGTGTCGCTGAGATATAGGAGAAGACATAGTTTATACCTGACAGCTTACAGTCCATAAAAAAAAGTCCATGAAAAAATTAATGTTCCAGATGCTACCAAGATTCCTCAGCCTCTCTTGCTGTCCAGACTGCTGACACATCTTATCTCTCTGGCTGAAATGACTAAATGAATGAGTGTCATTTATGGACCCTGAGTGATATTAGGATGAGAGCTGTGAATTTCTCTTTTGTATGCCACCCTGGCCCTGTGGGCCATGCTGCTGGAACATGCAGGCTGTATAATTTCTCTATTCTTAAGTAGAAGTTCAACAGCCTTAAGGGAGGTTTTGGGAGGATGATTGTAGCTTCAGGCTTCATTAACTCTTTCATAGATTCTCCTGCAAACCTTAGGTTGCATCACCAGCCTATTGGAAACAGTGAGATTGTTTCCTAATGGGTGCTGATATGTCCCCAATAAGCGGAAACGAAGAGTTACGCTTGTCTATATTTCTACATGCCCACTTCAAAAGACACTAGCTTACATACAAACAAGTAGTATATATGGGTAGTTTCATCATACAAAATATTTGGTTACCTTTGTCATGAATTTTATGGCCATATTATAGCATTCTGACGCATCTTTTTTCTACAGAAATTCCTTTTCTGCCAGTATGGAATTTATTTATTTGAAATGGTTGGTTTTTATGAGTTGAGTTTTTATAATTTTATGAGATGACTTCATACAAGTTCATGTGACTTTCAAGGTACAAAAGAGGTAGTAAGGGAGAACAAGGAAAATATAAACATCCCAGGGGAACCTGAAGTCTTAATAACGAATTCCACAGCTTTGTTTTGGCACTCCACTTGCTAGGGCAGAACATGAGACACGACAAATGCTCTCTGAGATTCATTTTCCCTTCACAGTTCTTTCCTATGGATGTTTTTACAGCAGGGGATGATCCAGCTCGTAGAGAATGTGATTGCCTGTATATGATGACTGATTAGATAGCTAGTAAAATTTTCTGGAACTTGCATAATTTTGAGTATGTTGTGACTCTATAGTTCATAGTAAAAAAAACAAAAAAGAAAATTAGATCATCTAAATTTCTGTAATTATCATATGTAAGGATAGTGAAGAAATGTAAGCGGAGGTATTATTAATAGGATTATTCCATGGCAGAACATGCTTTGTCTAATTTTTTATTTCACAAGATATTATGAACATGTACATGTGCATCATTTTATAGGAGTATATTTTATCACTAAGTAATGGGATTTGTTTCACCTAATCTGGAAAAAGTCACTTTCAGCTCATCTTAACAAAGTTTTAATGAAACACTTGTGACCTGAAAATAATGCTGAAACTTTACTAAACAGAATGCCTTCCTTCCTGCAGCGTGATGTCTTTTTGGCAAAAGTAGACTTATGTTTAAGTACAAAGATCCTGCTTGGAGCAAAGTCCCACTAAATCTCATGCTATTCAGTGAATTGGGTCCAATTAAATACAAGAGAAAAAGTACAGCCTCACAGTAACCTTTCTGTGCAGAGCTTTATGTGCAATGCCCTAATGGTAAAA
Organism: Aptenodytes forsteri; assembly: GCF_000699145.1. NCBI lineage: Eukaryota > Metazoa > Chordata > Aves > Sphenisciformes > Spheniscidae > Aptenodytes > Aptenodytes forsteri. The sequence goes on along the minus strand of NW_008795405.1, from coordinate 1,000,627 downwards.
ACCTCATTCCTTCCATTTGTGCTGATTGGTTCCATATTGTAACAGTAAATACATTTCCTCCAGATAGTGTACATTCCTGCTATGCTTAATCAGTTCGTGTGAACCAGGCTCATGTGCCGGGAGTAAAATAGCTCAGCGTATTTCCTGCCCTTCTCAGCTGAATTTTGGTCTTTCTATCAGGTGAGTGGCTCCTCTAGCACTTCATACTTCCATTTGAAAAAGAAAATTGGCACTACTGCCTCCTCTGCCACTGGCAGTGTTTTTAAAGGAAGAGGAATCACTTTTTCTTTTGATGCCCTGCAGCAAGTTGGAAATACAACAGTCTCATGACAAAAAGTGCTGATCCAGTCAAAACTCACTCTGCCAGCTGAATTCTGCTCGGAAGCTGTGTAGTATGTTAAGTTGGTATTGGCAGGTTTTATGCTGGATCATGTATAGTCCATCCTCTTGCAGCCAGTGGAAAACCAATGGAATCTTATTTTTCTCCATTCAGTTCCAGAAAGGGAGAGAATTTAGGACACATAGCTGTCTCAGTATGTAGCCATTGGCAAGGAAGGCTGCATTCAGAATACTGTTTTTTGTACCCTGTCCTTTGTGCTGAAGACTCCCTTTTAAACATTGTAGTAGAAAAGTAAGCATATAATCTGGGACTCTGTACTTACTTGGAGTTCCAGCTACCTTAACGTTAGTCTTGTGACACCTCTGTCCTTTTTGGGATCTTGTCATTAGCCAGTCCTATTCTATTAATTTCAAGATATCAGTCCAGCAATATGAATTGCTTTGATTTGTTAAGTCACTCAAACATATCCCACAAATTCTTTTGGAAAGGACCACCGGCTCATTCTCCGTGAAAACTGTGCAAACAAAGTAAGTATAGGGCAGTTAATAATGTTCAAAACTTCACTCTCTGGAGAAATATAAAATAAAAAAAAAATTACAATAATCTATTAAGATGGCACATAGCACTGTGCATCAAATGTTATTTGCACTGTGTGAATTGGTCTTTTGCTCCAACATCTCCATGATCTTGGAGAAAGTAATCAAGCAAAATCTTACATGTGGGTCTAATTTGAATAGCATGTTTCAAGCTACGTGTCTGAAAAGAGACCATAATTATTATAGTATATATTCAAGTCTATCATGGTATGATATTATATCACACATGGTGTCAAAAGGACACACAGTTGTGAGAAAAAAAGCAAAATATAACCCTGTCTGAACAGGCAATGTTTGTACTGAAATTAAATGACAAGTGTTTGACTTATTAGCACTCAGTGTCCACTGTTTCAAGAGAAAACATGAAGAAAGCCCAAAGAAGAATCAACACCAAAAACATAAAAAGGTGATAAAAGAGGAGCAGAAAGAAGAATGTTTCTTAATTGAGCCTGGGAAAGAGAACCATGATCAATGGCCTTGCTTTCAACTCTCTGATTATGAGAACGCCTCCCTGCAGCAGTCCATGCCAATATTGGGTGACTGTGTCAGAGCGGATAATAAATCTGGCTGACATTATAGGCAGTTGTTTCACTTTACCACTTTAATAGAATTGAAACAAAAAAGTAATTCTGTTGTATGTGTTTATTTATTTATCTATCATCTATCTATCTGTTTATTTATTTATTACAATTGAGGGCTTCAATTGCTGACAACTAATTAATTGAGTTTGATTTATGGACTATGGAAATAGGAAGGAAAGGTTCAGCTTTGATCTCTTGTGGGCAGTTGAAAGTTTAACAAATGTCCCTTTGTCAGAAATGATTAGTTTCTGTTCTCTGAAATCTGTGTGTCTTGAAGATGCAGACCCTCAGTGCTCTTCAAGGTGCTTCAATTTTCCACTGAAAATTGTTGCTGCTCCTGGGCATAGTGTTGTGTGGTTCTCTCTTCCCAGCTGAAATGCTGAACCCTTATGAAGAACTTCCTGCAAACCCTAACATCTGCTTTTTCTAGCTAACAAAAAACCCCAAGTAGTTAATTAGTTTGCTAGCTGTGCTTATTCCTCATGAAAGATTACCAGGACATGTATCTTGTATTTAGTCTTTACATTCAGTTGTGATATTCATCTCAATTAAACCTAGCTGTCTAAAATTTAAGTTGTTAGGAATTTTGCCATCTTGTTCCCCATTTTAGCTGGTAGGAGACAACTGAACAGCTGAGTCAGGTGAGAGGTGCCAATCTTCTCCCTATTGCTGTAGAAGGAGCCTAAATAATTTTTAGACCACTGAGTTTATATGAAGCTCTCTAGAGATGAGATGTCAGAGAGGTGTGTTAAAAATTGTTTGAAATGTGAAAATATTAAAGTGTCTAAAACCAAAATTAGAACATTAACAAAACTCTGCTAAGCCTTTCATTTTTGATTTTTTTGTCTATACAAACATCTTGAAGTCACCTGGGCCTGTTTCCTCTAAAAGGTACTCCTGTATAGTCCGTTATCAGACAACATTAATTTATGTGAAAATAAACATGGAAATCTAAATTTTAGAAGGTGTACATGACTATAATAAAATCAAAATTTTATTTTAGCTTTCTGAAGGATTTTGACTACCTGTCCTTAGTTTGTTCTTCTCTGAATTCTGCAGTTTAATTTCATCTTCCGATAGTAATCCCTGTAACTGTTGTGATTGCTCTATTTGCTCTTGCTGTAGTAAAATGATAAGGGTGATCATGGCAAAAACTTGTGCTAGGTCCTAGAAAGTAGGAATATGGAAACATCTCTAAATGCTATGGGTTGTTTCATGTAGGAGGTCAGAGTGGGTGATTGCAATGGTCCTAGCTGTAACTTGTTCTGTTCATAGACAAATGTCAAAACAAACCTAGGGAACATAGAAGAACATTGCTGTGACTTACTACGGTACAAAAAAATCTACCCTTTTCAATTTTTGGATCTTTTGTTAAAAATCAGAATCGAATTTAAATGTCAGATCAGCTGGGTCACACAGTGGTGACCTGAACGATTTCATATCCATCATGAGTTCAGTATGGTTTGCCAGGAACCATGTGTTGAGCCAGCATGCAAAGAGTTACTGAATTAATCTTCTTATTAACTGTTACGGAACTATTGAGCACAATGAGCCTATTCAAGTGAATCCAGATCTCCAGTTTTGACTGAATAGCTCTTGATTCATTCAGAATCAAGGCTATCAATCTAGACATAATGCTCAAGAAATGAAAGGCTCTTAGTAACATACTTTTTCTGTAAAGGGAATCCAGCAAATTAACACAAGGTAGTTTTGATATATTTATATATAAAATTCTGTTTTAAGCAGTTGCTTTCAACTAGAAATCTCTTACTGGTTTTAAAACTAGAGCAGTTTTACAGCTGATTTATAAATCAGTGAAGAAACCAGACAGCGCTATCATGGCTGCAGTCTTCACTACAACGTGAATGGCATTACAACCACTGCACATCTCAATGTTTATTTAGGGTGAAAAACTAGGGCCACTTTAAGCGTGAATTTAAGTTTGATATGCAAGGAAGCAACAAAAAATGCAGCTCCAAAATAATTTTAAAAGTTTCCCCTTGTATTATACGTAGTACCAGTTTGGTCCTGTCATCTATTTAAAAATGGGACAAAATGTGCCCAATCTGATACTGATTCCTGTTCAGGAAGTCTCTAAAAGTTACAGCTAACTTAATGGCAGGGAGGGGATTCCATCAGACTCAGTGGCACTATACATGCACAGCTTTTTACGTATGCCTACATGTCTTCCCGTACAGGAGCTGCATGTCTCTGCATCTAGTGGGGAAACATGTATGCTGTCTAGATGCAAAGTAAATCCTTTGGGGGCCAGAGTGATAGACTGAATTTAGTAAGACTGCATATGAGTGAAGTTACTTATGTGGCCTGATGTTCACAGAGCGAGGATGGTCTGATGGTATAACAGGTATAAAGAGGAGCCCAATTCTGTAGCTCAGAGGGCCTGATCCTTTGGGCATAATCAAAAGATGCTGAAAGCCCATGGCCAGCCTTCAGATCGGCATGAGGCACAGCAGGTATTGTCAGTTTATCCAGAAACACAGGCAGGATGGGAATGAATGGGTATCAGCGTTTTGTGTGACAGATTACTGGTTAAAGCCCTCTGGGAACTGGCAAACACAAGTCCCAGTGTCTCCTCCAAATACAGGAACTGAAGTATGTTTTCTTGCAGAATCACCCGGCCCCAGAACAGGAAGAGACCACCCGCTTCCTTCCTCTCTTTAGGCCAGGCCTTTATAAACAATGAATTTTGTTGATGCATGTTTCCAGCCATTGGCTAGATAAAGAGCCTAAAATCTAGTGTCCTGTCAGTGCTAGATGCCTATTTTCTACGCATTCTGATGCCACCACCACAAATCTATAAGAAGCCTGAAATCCTTGATAGTATATAAATGCAAATGCTGCTTTTTCTTCAAATATTAGTGGTTAACAGTTCTTGCATCATGGTGTTTCAGAGGAAAACCCAAGATTTGTGTAACGGCAGAAGAAGAAATTTACACAAACTCCCTTTGGTTTTCCTTGCATAACAGTAAGCAGTGTCTTTTTCTGTGAATGTGAACATATCACACACTGCCTTTATGACAAGATTTTTTAATGTGCATACTAGTAGCTTAGCCTTTAAAGCACTCAAGGTCCTTGAAGGCACTGTGTGGTGGATAAGTTAGCCAAGTGACCTTTGCAAATAAACTGTATTCAGTCTTGGATAAACTTGAGTAGCTGTTGGCTGAACATTTGAATTTGAGGGCTCAATTCTGCCAATCCTTTCTACTCTGTCCAACCCTCTAATCTTCCTGCGTTCTTCAGTATTTCAACGAGGTCTGCATGGACTGATCCATGTGCCTGTGAATAGCTCTTTGAAGGATCACAGTTTTGTGAATTTCATGCAGAGGTTTCTTTTGGAGAATACTGTTATCATTTGAAATACTGGACTGTTCTTCATTTGTTACTTGTGATGCACACCAAAATGATATTGTGTTCCCCCAAATTCAGCAAACAGAAGATTCTGTTGCTCTAATAAAAATAATAATGTACGCTATGTTGAATTTCATGGGCATAATTCAGCACCCAGCTGCATAATGTGGCTATTTAATTAATATAATATATTCTTTTCTGCATGCTGCTGTATGATTAACAGTCCCCGCTGAGACACATACTGTAGGTACAATTGAAATGGATGAGCCTAATGAATGAGGATATTTGCATTTCATTACTATGTTGCATAATTTCACTCATAAAATTTTATGGAATTAATTTAGCATTATTTTCTGCAGATGATCATAACAATAACTTTTTTGAAGTCATTTATGAGAAAAGTTGATTCAAAACACAAGCAAAAAGCACTCTTCTTCAACTCATAAAAGCTTCAGATTTCATGTGAAACTCAGCTTTTTACATCTAAATTCTTTCAAGGGACTTCACTGATCAAGTACAGCCCTAATCTACTGTAGCTGAAGCGAAAGGCAAGAATCTTGTCAACTTTATTCTCTCATCTCTCTAATCTCTAATGACTTGCTAGAAAGTTGTAAGGGGAATTTAAGTCTCAAAGCAACCATTAGGTTCATGGAAAAGCTCCCTGGAAGATTAATTATTTCTTGTGTAGAAAATGATCCAGACACGTGTTGGATGTAAATGCAGAGTTAGTGTAATTTTCAGTTCTGTTGTTTGCAATTATGGATGTGATATGCTGAGCTACGGGACACACATTCTTGTTTCAGAAACAGCCCTTAGGGACAAGATCAGAAATGAGGAGGAAGAGGTTCTGGAGCAAATCAGCTGTGTGTCCAGAATAGTCTACAAATGGCTAGGCTCTGCAGACAGGTGCACACACTTTGTAGCAGACCAAGAAAAGGCATTATAGCAGCAAAATGACTCCCCAAACTTTGATCTCCTCCAGTGTGAGAGTGTATAAAGTTTCATTTTGGCTTTTGGTAAAATGAATACACTTACCTTGACATGAGTTTCCCCCTAGTGAAAGGGAGGGGGAAAGCTGCACTTTGCTAGCAGCTGCCCCAAAGTGTCATCCACAGACAAAGCCATAGTGAGACAATGATGGCACCCAGGGCTAACCTCTCTGTGTAGCCTCCTCCAGGTTTGTGTCAGCTGCTCAGCTGGCTGCCTGCACCTCTGCTTTCTGGACAGTGGGTGAAGCGAGCAGTGAACCTCAGTAACATATGCTCACACGTGACATCCCTTCAAAGGACGTGCTGACTTTGCTGCAGCTTTCCTTAAAGGCTTTGAGCAAGTAGTCGTGTGGGTCTCCCATCCAACAAACATCTTGCTAGGGCCAGCTGTATGACAGCGTGAATGTCTGGGTGAGGACAAAGAAAGCAGCAGCAACAGAGCCATACAACTCTCGTGGGGAGAAGAGGACTGCTTGCTAACTGCACCTATCAGCATATTTTCTAGTGGGAACAAGGGAAAAGGCAGGGGTTACTCATGCCAACATTTCGCACTACTCCTGAATGTAATCTCTCTGCCTTACCAGGAAAGATTCCTTCATGGTGAAGCTCTGTGGGTGCTATGGTACACTTAGGATTTGTCTGAACTGCAGAGGTAAAATGAATAGAACTGTTTTATTCTCTAGTGGATATATATGTGTTGCACCTAACTTCTGTCCTCTCCTCAAGCCAAAATGGCTAATTAAAGTGTATCAATGCCTACACAGTGGTTGGCCTGTCTGTGGGAAATAGCCTATACGTAATTCCCCAGCCACTACCGCTAGCACCTGTAGCTTAGTACCATTTTCTGTTCTAACTCCGTTTAAACTAACTTGTGTGGGGTTAATGCGAACATACATAACTCAAACTGATTCTGCAGTGATGATTTATTATTAGACAGTGGTAGAAGAGCTCCCATGCAACGTAGAATTTCTTTATATGAATAAGTGAAGGCAGAGTTTTGCAGTGTTTAAGGCCAAAGGAGGCATTATGATTTTTTTCTGAGTTCCATGCACTAGTTCTTAAATCAAACTCCACATCCTCTGAAAGAACTGGAGCATAGATATATTTCAGACAGTGATCTTCATGTAAAATTTCATCTTACAGAAGGAGAAAGAAGTCAGAGGGGCTTTTAGGCTGATGGCTTCTAAGGGGAACAGGAACTGTTAGGATAGTTTTAGCAGGTGTAGACAATTGAAAGCAATAGCAGAGCAGGCCATTTCATAGATGTGCTGAAGGCTTGTAAAATTTTCTGTCTGCATTCAGCTGTCAGGAAGATACAACAGCATTGACATGAGTGCCCATTTTAACATGAATTTTGATTGACAGGGATGTTTGTTGTACTTAACTCTTGTGTCATATCTATGTATAACAAGGCTTTTCACTGACTCTATTATGCTGGTAGCATTACGCTGTATCTCAGAGGAGTGCTTAAAAGACTACAAAGATCTGAGAATCATTCAGGGGATACAAAATCTTGCGTTTCAAAAGAGTCTCCACTTAAAAAAAGGAAGTGGAAAGTTGATTTGCCAGCTTGATTATGTTTTAGTCCTTGGTTTGGTTTGTGGCTTGAAAGAAAACAGCACTGCAGAGGCAGCGCCTGAAAGTGCTAAATCTATAAGCAAGTATTCGGAGTAATCTCTAAGAGAAGTTATTGTGACTATGGCTACAGTAAAGTTGCATGGTCTTACAGAAGAATAGATGTTTCCTCCCTCACCAGCCTTAGCCAATTAGCTCTTTTAAAGACCTAATCTAATCTCATCCTTCCCAAATGTCAAAAATTGAGAAGGAAATACAGAGCAGGTGTTTCCCTTCCTGAGCTATAATATGGCCAGTACCATGAAACAACATCACTTGCTCCAGGATACATGCCTAGTGAGGAGACTCTGCCCAAGCCTCAGCAGTTTTGTATCCTAACAGAATTCCTTTCCTCAAATACCAGAAGAGAGCTGGGTCATTTTTTCCATGATGTTCTGATCTTTCTGAATAACGCTTGCTCTGGCTTCCTTTCCCATGAGAAGCCAGTCGTGATTGTCTCCTGTATTGCTGGCCTTTACATTCAACCCATTGTCTTTTCAGAAAGTGCTCATTTACTTTGTGTAATCTGAATAAAGAATTTGCTAATAGTGTTTGCTACTATTTTTTAGGTTTTGTCTCCTTTTTGGCTAATGAACAGCTCTGTGAAAAAACCCAAACAAACCAGCTAAATTAAGGAGAGGTTTAATTTCTTGGATTTAAACTTTTTTCTTTCCTGTTAGCGTGTTTATTTGATTTTGCTTTATAACTTCTAGCAAGAGCAGGAAATACAAGCAACTCTCAGAGTTGTATCAGTTCCCTGAGGTTTCCAGACCACCTTCCTGCCTCTTTAGTGTCCCCAGAACATGGGATATTCTGAGAGGTCGTCTCGCAGATTTGGGGAGAAACCATCTCAGCTCCATTATATGCATTTAAAAAAATTACTGTTTAAGTATGTCCAATATTCATTGACTTTAACGCCTATAATTTCTGAAGACAGCACCCCCACTGGAAGCTCTCAAACTTTTGCCAGCTCTGAGTGATTCAGCCCACATGTGCTGACATGAGATTGAGGATGATGTTCCCAGGGGCTGCAGGAACCAGCTGAGCCTGAAAGATCTCTTTGCAGGTGGGATGGAGCTGGGCAGTGGGATTGTCCCTCCTGCCTTTTCAGCATGCTCCAAATTGATAAAGGAAGGAAAGGGAATGTGAGAAAGTGGGATTTTTCAGACATGGGGAAAGGGATTTGAGACAAGACAAACAAGAGTTGAGGCCAGGAATGGGGGAGCAAGGAGGATTATGAGTTACAGGAGGTAGTAGGGGATGCTTAGAGCCAGGTAGCTACAGGAGTAATTAATCAGATGAGGCAGGGGAGACTGAGTCTCACAAGGCACCAGTAACCATGGCACTGCTGCTGAGGACAAATTTGAGAAGTTAGTGGTAGGAATGAGGTGGGAAAACCCAAAAATATCCATATAAAGACTTAGATCAAAGAGTCTGGTAGGGAATGGTGCCTGGATAGTGGAGTTAAGCACACTAAGAGCAAGGTGGGGAGATGGGGGAGGCCAAAGCAGAGACAGGGATGAGCTGGTTAAAAGCTGAGGGAGGCTGAGAAGTGAAGGCTGAGACTGAGTAGATGAGGACTGGAACAGATGGAAATGCTGGGAGAAAGTCAGACAGCTCAGAGAGAGAATAATGAATGCTAAATGCCTGCAAGCAAGTCTTCTGCTATGTTAAATCATGCCTCATAAGCCAACTTTTTTCCCCTCCAAAACACCTTTTCCTCTACGTTTCTCAGGTCCAAAGCCCAGAGTAACCAGTTACAATATGCACATGGGAGAAGAGGGAGCTTGGTTCTAGCTACTGCTCCAAAAGTACTGTCTCATTTAATAAAATCACTCACATCTTAAAGTATTTCTGTAGTCAATTGCACAGATTTTTGTGGAATCTGTCTCAAAAGGAATATTTCTGCTGGCTATACTGGAAGTTGTGATGAGGAGAGGGAAGTCAACACCAGTGTCGCTGCTCAGAAGAGTCATTGTATTCAAAACGTTCTGACATCCCCATAAATTTCTGTCTCTGAAGTTAGACTAGGCTGAAATAATTCCATAATTCAATTTGGTATTTTCACCTGATGAGTGTATATTTTACTTATCTGCAAATGTCATCTACCCATTAACTTTAGAAGAACACAGCATATTTCTGCTTTCTAGTTAATGATGGCATTTGAACAACATATTATAGGATAATTATTTAGTTTGTGATCTAAATTATTTATGTAGAGTAGATAAGTAGCAAAACACATGGCTGTGTTTCCTGAGGAACTCCTGTGCCTGTTTTAATTGCTTCTCCTCATTTTTAATTACATCTCTTTTCTGGATTTTCATGGCAGTTATATATTCATCTTGTTCCTTTCCATCTAATTTTCTCTTAGTACAATAAAAATACTTTTTTTTGAAGAAGTTTAATGAGTCTAAAGCTTACTGCTTGTCACATGTCCAGCAATCACACAATTTGCAATGTGTGTCTGTGTTTTGCAGATGTTGCTGAAGATAAACAGTCCATATGTTGGAAATTTTATTTCTACAGATGGCAACATCACATCCATTGAGTGTCAATACAGATTTTTCACTTTCTTGGGTTGAAGCTATCTCATAATTTTGTGTGTTTAGATCTGATCCTTTTCCTATGTTTCACATGATTGTGTCTCTACTCAAACTTTTACTAAATCATTGGAGATTTACAATTTATATTCACAGGACTCTCCTGGGTGTTTTATTCTGATATATTAATAAAATTTTATATTCATGAATCGCAATCCCTACTAGCAAAAGAAACATGGCAAGACCGTTACAACTCTTCTGTTTGATAATTAGTGTTGTTCCCAATTTCTTTTAAACAATAACATTTTTTTGGTAGATTTTATCAGTGGTTCTACACATTTACTAATTGTTATTTCCATTGTAGCAATCCGTCAAACCTGTTACCAAAATATCTTCTTATTGTGTAAATATTTGTGTGACACTACAAAAGGACAAAAATACAAGGAAAGGTGAGAACTATGAGGAAGATAAGAACAATGAAACAAATCTGATGCAGTGAGAGACAGAAAGCCAAGGAAATAATTCAGAGAGAAAGGTACTGGTTTATCATAAGTGGCGTTTTGATTAGACTGAGAAAGAGAGCTGTGAAGAGCAAAGCCCAAGAGATAGGGCTATTCAGTTCGAAGTTTCAAGGTGTGGGGAAGAGTTTCACAGAATGCTCTTTTTTAGCTGCATACAAATAATTTTTCTCATACACTTGATACTGGCACAGAAGTGGGACATTCAGAAAGCCAGAATGATATCTCTTTTTTTCCAGTAATGCTTAAAGCTGCTCTTGAATAGCTTGATTTTCTAACTTTAGCATAATTGTCTCAAGTGTTGCTGCCTTCAGCTCCTTCCGTGCTGCCTTTTATGTTGGGTTAGTGGGTGCACTGAGAAGTACCATGAAGATAAGCCATGAAGAATTTCCCCCACTCTTGACTGAAATTCTACAAAAGTGGTATCAACACACTCTTCCTGCACATTTGAGGAGCAGACAGCTCTCCAAACATCAAGTCGTGTTATCCGTCTTTGATGTAAACCCATTACAATACAGATGAGTTTGCAAAATCTTTTTGTTTTATATCCTGCCTGACCTTTTGAGAAACTGGAATAGAGGGAATTGTATAAGAAACGAAGTACCCATTAGCCACTGCTGCTAACTGAAAAATACTTCCTCGATACATGCAGGAGGTTGGTTATATATTTTTAGGTTTTACCAGCTTGTGATATCTCTTTGCTGGTTTAGAACTGGCATTAAAGGCTGGTCCACAGAGGCTCTTTCTCACAGTAGAATCCGTGAAGAATGAAGTATGCCAGGCTAATTCATTTCAGAAGGACAAGAATCTTGAAAAAATTAAGATCATTAATGTTTAGTGGGTGATTTAAAGGGAAAAAAAGAGTGATGTAAATGGAGTGATGATGGGAAGACTGAAAGGAAAAGAATAATTGGTGGAAAATCAAGAATTAGAAGAAATTATGCAGGTAAAAAGAGAAATGAAATATAGAGTAGAGCAGAGATGAGCTTTCACTGAAAGGAGACATTGCCACTGTTTGGGACCCTCGTCTCAGCATACTATCAAAATGGTTTTTACCCTAATAATTGGGGTAGGTAGGGATACTTCATGAAATTTTGGCATTTTGTGTACCCCATCAAAGAGGCTTGGGAATCTCTAGTAGTTTGGTAGGATCAAGGAGAAATTAATTTGTGGCTTTTTATATTGTATCACTGTCATGAAAATCTACGCAATAAGTATCTTCCTCAGCAATAGAAGCCCTACAACTGGAAAAAAATTAAGCAAAGAAAGATGAAACATAAATTTGCATATTATTATATTTGCAAAGCAAATAGAGAAAGCCATGCAACACTATTTACAGTATTTTACCCAAATACAGTGTATCCACAATAGCTTATAGCTTAGGTGAGAAAAGCCCATGGAAAGGGCATTGCTGACAGGCAGAAACTAGAAGCAATAGGTCTAAGAGGACAGAACCACAAATGTTTTTATATACTAGGTCTTAGACATCAGTCTTCATGCTTTTGAGTTTAATTCAGGTTTTTATAGCATTCATACTTTTTTTTTTAATTCTAGTGCTGGTTCGATAATAGTATTAAAGTGTGTCAACAAAGAAGATAATGACTAGCTAATAATTTGAACCAAAAAGGCTTTCCTCTTTTCATGAAATGCAGAAGAGAAAAGTGATCCTCAGATCCTCATGCAGTATATACTCCAGGACATTCAATATTATCGAATTGAACTTCGTAAGCATCAGACCGACAGCTCACAATCAGCCAAGGGAAAGGCAGGAAACACTCTTATTTAAAAATATCAAAATAAAAATT
>NW_008795405.1:981992-988260 GCF_000699145.1 Aptenodytes forsteri | reverse complement strand
TAAAAGTGCTCTAACAATGCAGCTGTGGAGAAAGAAGGTTTCAGAAGCACACCTAGAGCTAATCAATGCTAAATTTCGACAGGGAAAAGCTACTCTGAAGGGAGCCTGTACAAAGGAGAAAATTATCTTGTTATTAGATCTCGTTTCTAACTCAAGATGGATTCAAAACCTTGGATCTAAACAATCTTGAATTATTCTGGTTCTAGAAATCAAAATCCACCATTTGGAATTCTGCCAAACCAAATGATGAATGCGAACAGTTACATTAATCTTTACTTCTCCACAACAGGAATGAAGCCTCAGGGAAAAAAATAGTTCGTATGTAGGAGGAAGAAGGAAAGAATTTATGTATGCCAAAGAGCATTCACCAAATCTTAAAAGAAAGGGAACATGATTTAGCTTCCAAAATTAATTTTTATCTCCAGATCATATGCTAATGTTTTCTGATTTTAGATGCGATACTCTTGATTATTAGAATTCACAGGATTTCCTTCCCACAAAGTTAACATGCTATTAAATACAGACTACTAAATGTTCAATGAACACAAATTAACCATTAAAGACCTTACAGCCTTGCAAGGATGCATTACCTTGCAATATGTTATATTTTGGAACACAATAATGTAACAATAAACCAGCACAATCAAGTATGCAGGTTGCCAATAAAATATGTGCTTTTCTCCCATCTTAAGCCTTGTCTGGATGTGTTGCCAGGATATGTAAGATATGTGTTTAACTTCCACAGGTAGAGAAAAACCTACAATTCAGATGACTTATTTTCAGGAGGAGTACTGACTATCCAGCTACCCTTCCTCATCCTCTCCTATTCAGACTGCACTTCATAAGGAAAAGCATGAGAGAGGCTCAACTGCTAAATTCTTTCAAAGACATTTTTAGGTGCCTATGCTCTGGGGAGGACTGGGATGCTAAACAGATGGAGGTGTTTACCCACAGCCCTGATTTAGAAGTGTAATCTCTGGAAAGGGCTGGGTTGCTGATATTTTTTCCCTTGCTCTTTGTTTTCCCTGTTTGCTAGCAGTATGCCTTCTCCATGCTCAGTATGCTGCTTGTTTGGCTTGTCCTGATGAAGCATTGGCTAGGGTGCTTGGACACTGGTGTCTTGCTTCTCGGTGAGGGACCAAGCACTGAAAACCTGCGTGCTGCAGCCCCAGTATAAATGACCTTAAAGCTTAGCATGAACTGATCCTTCCCTGACACATCCCTCCTGCCCAGAGGTGGGGTCACATGGGGAAGTATGAACATCTGCCCTAATAGCAAGGTGCCCGAGCCTTTTATGAGGTGTGGCCTCAACAGTATTATGTAAAAAGTTTCAGTGAGTGTGAATCCTATCAACTCTTAATCAAAGTAACACATTGTTAAAATATTTTTCTACTATTACCACCAAGATGGAATTGAATCAGTAACACCCAAGGTATATATTAAACCTGATTTTCTATTTGATGCAGTAGTGTCTGCAACTTGTAACAAGAAAATGGTTATTTGCAAAGTTGAACTGGTCTATAATATCTTTGCCTATTATGTGTGATTTCTGTACTGCAAAGTCCTCAGATCCATAACTGGAATATAAAACTATTGTGTGGGGAGAGAGTTAAAAGGAACTGACTGACTTCATACAATTTATGTGTAATACACAGTGGGGAAAGATTAATAACCTAAAAAAGAGAACTTAAAAGATAAGCTTCTATTTAATTGTTAATTAGGCATTATGAAAAAAAAAGTATTTTACAGGTGAGAACTTCCATTCTTGGATAAAAGTCTATTGTTGCTATCTCCACAGCAATTAGGATATAAAACACTCCTTTGAGATATGGCTTCTATTAAACAGGCCTGAGAAGCAAAGTCACAAAAGCAGGGGCTAGAATAGCCGGGTATTAAATGTTGCTGTGAATGTGAATCTGAATTTTCTTCCACATTAGCTTGACTTCCAAGGGAAATTAGGTTTATGGGATGGCATTGTCTCTGTTCCAATATCTGCCAATCCATCATTCTCTATCTCCTTCAGTAATGCTTGAACCTGACAGCCACTTTCAACCAAACTTCTGGACAGAGGTCTAGAGGTCTCAGCAATATTAAATTCCTCCAAGCTGCAGGAAAACAGGAACAGGAGGAAGAGTCAAATTGGCATCCCTCTGTTGGGGACCCCACAGAGTGAGATCAATTACATTATTAGAAACCAAAGATTCCCCAGGAGAGAGGCACTATGAACACTCCAGTCACCGGAAAGGTTAGAGTAGAACTTGCACTTTATCAGACACTAAATAATCTAAGCAAATGTCACATAAAACCAGACTTAATAATCTCTACTCTTAGAATTATTTGTTTAGGTATCGAACTGTGACTGTAACAACAAATCAATGAGAGAGAGTTGTTTATCCCATGGTACATTCCCCTTCTATTTTCCACATGCAGTGGAAGGGAAGTGTCATGAATTGTTTATGTGTGTGCGATTGGATTGGCTTCCATCCTTACATTTAACTGGCTTTTTTCTTTTGCTTAGGCAAACTGATTCACTATAAACAACAGGAGATATACACTGATCCACAGAAAAGGTTTTTCAAGCAGAACTGACCAGCAGATGCCTTCAAAATATTTGTAAGCATCCAGCAGAGAGATCATTAAGTCCATGTGAGAAATAAATATAAAGCATATTATAAAAAGAATATGCCCCAAAATGACGTTTGAAATATAATTCTAATATTACAAAAAAATTTTAAAAATAAAAAAAAAAAAAAAATCTTCCATGGGACTTTTCATAAATATCACTGTTTTTTAAATGTTGTGACCTAAACAAAAGTAACAATGTTTATTAAATAGCATTTCAGTGACAAATTTCAAGAAAGCCTTTTCCAGAAGGGTGAGGAATTTTGAGATAAGCCTGACAGTCTGACAGGACATTTAAGCAAATGGTTCAGAGAAGCCATTTCTGATGTCAATAAACTTCTCTGACTTCATCATTTCTCACAAGAACTTAATGTAACCACTTGCATCTATTTCATAGTCAAATTCACCGTAAAGAAATGTCAAGCAGATGAAAAGCTACAGTGAGAAAACTGCACAACCGTTCTGAGGAAAGTATGAAGAGTATTAATGTTTCTTATTGCTGCAGCACCTTTTGATGGGCTTTTGCATGGCCCAGCTCTCCTCTGTGTGTTATACCACACGCTGTGGTATGTGGGTTTCAATCATGCAATTTGATATGTATACCTTCTAAATAAAAGGTCTTTACAAATACTTGTTTGTCTCTCAGATCTCTCAGACTATTAGAAAGCTGAGAGAATATTTACAAAGACTGCCATGTTAAGGTAAATGGACATATATAAAACAAGATATACTAGTAATGACAGATCTTCGTGTTCTCCATCCATCTTAATTTTGTGCAATATGTCTATAAATGAGATTTTTTCTTCATTTCTATAAGCTCATAATGAACTAAGAGCAGAGTATTAATGCAGTCCTAAAAGGTATATTCTCCAAGTTTCAGAAGAAACACATTTCAATTCTCTATATTCTTCTCATAGCTCAAAAGAAATAATCACCTGTTAAAGAATTTTTCTCATTGGCTTCAGTGTATTGCTCAGTTCTTTCAACATGCTATGCATATCACAAATTTGCTAAAACAAATAGAAGATAACATATCTGTTGGCCAGGAAATCATAAGATGTAAGTGCTCCCAATAGTAGCATTGGGGAAAGCATGGAGTTGTGAAATGTCTGACGCACGTCTAAAGGCAAAGCTCTGTGCAGCAGAATAAGATCTATAAAACTGGAGGTTTTGATCCACATTTCCCATTCTTGAAACTCTGGTTTTGCTTTTAGAATTAATGAATCTTGGGTGAATTTATTCAGATGAAAATGACAGGTGTTAAATTTTGCCCTTAACTGTGTTTGTTGCATCTTTGTTGATGCCTGTAGGATGATTTTTACATTACATCCCATTTATCATGGGATAAATGAACTCAATGGACATTTTGTGGACATTTCTGGACATTTTAAAGACATTATTATTACATTACACATTACTGAGCTAAACTGGAGTGAGGTGGATGCCAAATGTAGGTCTCATAGAATGTGCAGAATATGTCTTTCTATTGATTTGAATTCATTTCTGAGTACTGCGTAGCCTTTGACACAAAAGCTCTGCTCTGTTTTGAAGTTGATTTCTGTGCTGCTATGCGCTCAGGCTCTCAAAGGGAATGGCCTGCAAGGGCCCAAGATATTGTGTTTGCTGATGAATGCTCTTTGCTACCATAGTGCAGCACAGAGACTGACTGAATTACGGCATTGCATTACCAAGAGATGGGGGGCTTACAAGCCTGTCACTTGAAAGGCAGCACATGGAAATCTGGAAAGGTCTTTATAAAGGTGCACTGACAGATATAACGGTAGAGATCTGTGAAAGCTAAAGATAGGTTTGGTTTTTGGGATTTTTTGGGTTACTTTCCTCATCAGTTATATACTCCTTACCTCTAATTAAGAACTGAAAGCTAACAGTGACTGCAATATAGTATTTAGGGGAAACTCAGAAGTTTTTATATTCTGACTGTACTTTGTTGAATGATGGCTCTGTTGAAACATTCAGCTTCTTACAGCTCAGACTGTAGCAGCAGTTCAGTTCCTTTAGTTGTTTTTGTTCTACATTCTTTATTTCATGACACCTGTTAACCAGCAGTGTTTCTAGTCACTTTTTTATTGCTGTTCCTTTGGTTACAGAGAATAACCTTTAGTTCAAAAAAGTAGTAGGGGTTGGCAGAGCAGGGAGATAGAGGGCAGTTTTATGTGGTGCCTGTCTTCTGAATAGCACTGTGTGGTAAATGTGTCTGTACTCAGGTACCTGGGTCCAAGAGAAATGATTTCATAATTTCTTTTAGGTTTTCACTCCCTTCTTTCATTCTTTGCCTGATTTTTGCTTTTGCTTTATTTTAATTACTATTTCACTTACTAAAAAGGTCCACATTCTAAAATTAGCTTTTGTAACTAGGATGGCTTCACCTAACCAAATTTATCTGGAATCTCACATCAAGTGTAAAGAGAGGTCAGCAAATTTTCTCTCAATAATAAGGCACTTCAGTATGGATTTCCCGTCCATACTGAAGGAAATTGAACTTGTGAATGTGGATTCTCTTTGCTCAAAATTAGCAATATGCCCACTTTATCAAATTGACCCATAGTTCCTGCAGGCCGGCATAGGACATTTAACATAAATTAATCTGACAAAACACAAAAGGGTTCTGGTACTTTTAAATCACAGTATCCTTTCTTTTTCACATTTATCTCACTCTATTATTACTGCAAATAAACTGGATTCTTATGTTCATCATCCTTTATGACTTTATACCCACATGCTTAGATTTGGACTCCTGTAACAACACTTTAGAGTTTGCCTCTTCTCATATATTTTCGTAACAGTCAGGAATAACCGGAAACTTTTCCCAAAGGTTGACAAAAGTTAGCAGATTTACATCTCATTTTACACAAGTCTTTAATTTTCCTGCCTAATGAAAAATATTCCATTTCCTTGTCAAGCTTTAAAGTTAACACAAATAAACTATACAATGTTCCCCATTGATCTGCTGGTCAGTGTTGCTCTCTGAATGATAAATCCTACTAGTGCCAATGGTAATCTTATGATGTATTACACTAATATCTTGGTAAGAATATATTCATCCAGAATACTGCTCATCACCCAAGCAAATCAGAATTTCCACAACTTTGTGGTGAGAAATTATGTATTTGGCAAGAGCAGGGCTCACTTGAGATGCATTAGGAACTGAGACAAAAATGCTCATTATCAAATCATTTGGTCTTATTTATGTGAGAGAGAATCCCACCTGACTTCTGCAAACAAAAGCAGAATGTCATCTTAGGGAAGTGATTATATTTCACTATTACAAGCATCTCTGCTGGTTTTGGCTGGGGTAGAGTTAATTTTCTTCACAGTAGCTAGTATGGGGCTATGTTTTGGATTTGTGCCGAAAACTGTTGATAATACAGGGATGTTTTCGTTACTGCTGAGCAGTGCTTACACAGAGTCAAGGCCTTTTCTGCCTCTCACACCACCCCACCAGCGAGTAGGCTGGGGGTGCACAAGTAGTTGGGAGGGGAACACAGCCGGGACAGCTGACCCCAACTGACCAAAGGGATATGCCACACCATACGACATCATGCTCAGCATACAAAGCTGGGGGAAGAAGAAGGAAGGGGGGATGTTTGGAGTGATGGCGTTTGTCTTCCCAAGTAACGGTTACGCG
>NW_008795405.1:967088-979138 GCF_000699145.1 Aptenodytes forsteri | reverse complement strand
TGGGAGCAACTGTGTAGTACTTAGTTGCCGGCTGGGGTTAAACCACAACAGCATCTTTTTCTCTTTCTGCAATCTTGTGTCAATGTTTATTCCCTGTGGTGTAATACTAATGGAGTTGTTTAATTTTCCTTGCTCCACATTTTGCCACTGATGTTTTGTCCTGGCTATGTGTTAGCATATATTTCCTTAGGACGGTCTTTGTTCCAGCCTGGAAATACAAAGCAGGAAATTATTTCAGAACATGGGTTTAAATACTGATTTATCACGAATGCAAAGCACATAAATTAATCTTTCATTCTTTGTTTAAGTCCAAAACCTCTGCCCCAGCAATCCTGAGGGGGTCTGGATGAAGAGTCCAGCTGTGCTGTTTCTACATCTATACTCACTCAGTCCTCTTTTACTTAAACTAGAAAAGTCTTATCCCTACTCTTTATTCTATGACAAATAATTGAGCATATACCTATCACTAGCCTTGAACTGTTTAACTCCAGTATTTATATTGATACAAACATGATAGAATATAGGTAAGTATAAGCTGAAAAAGCTGTCTGAGAAACAGGACAGATTAGTTTGCGTTAAGCTACTACTATTCTCTGAACGAACTAGCTTAACGGTGGCTGGTATATGTCTACTCTATGCTACAGTGATCACTCTGTCCTAAACCCTCAGCAGCAAGCACATGGAATAAATATTAGGAACTTGATTCTTTTCCTAAGGTGCACAAAATAGGATCTACTGCAGTATAGACATACTTACAGTCATGTTTAAATTGTCCACCTGTGTTTTATTTCAGTAATACTACATCTTTGCCAACTCTGGAGTTAATAAAAATGAAAGTAGGGCCAGATTTGGTTGACTGTTAAAGCAATAGTGATAGTTTGCTCACTTGTTTGTGCAGCTGATTGGTGTGTCAATGCAGTTATGGCAATCTTGTGGGAAAATTTTAGCTAGAAATGTTCCTGTTGTTGTTTGAGAACTGATCAAAGCTCTACATGTTCGTGACTTACTTAATGAACAATGGACTAATGGAAATATGTAGATAGGGGCTCTGAATGTTGTTGTGTTGTGGTAAAAATATAGAGGAAGCAGAGCAAGATGAAAATAGCCTACAATCCTAGAGGGATATTGGATGTAATTATGTACAGTGTATTAAACCATTGTCTTATAACTTCGTCTGTTCTTCAAGGGAAAGAAATGTTAAACAAAAGTGCCTAGTAAATGCTCATCAAGCTTGAAAACACATTGCAGGGATTTTTGAATCTTTCGGTTATTTTCAGTGGAAAACATATTTCACTTTATACTGTTAAAGATGGCAATAGGTAGGGTATCATTTTACTGCCTGAAAGGAGTTGCACTTCATAGCAAGTTTCTGGTTTGGAGTTTGCATTGTGGGTGCCTTGGGCTGGTTATCAAAAATCCACATGTGAAGCTTTCACTGACTTCTGCTTAAGAAACTGAGGTACCGCCTATTCAGTGAAGCCTTTATGGGAACCTGCTTTGTGCAGCGGATGTGAGAATGGCTAGGAAGGATCTCTCTGCTGCTCAGGGTGAGATCCTGTTGGGCTCAGCAAGGACAGGGGAATACATTTTGGGCACCTCCTACCTTGCAGACTCCTCAGAGGTGTATTGTGGAATCCAGCCTCAACTGTACCATTTTAAAAGGCTTCCTTTCAGCTCAGTCTTCTCTCATTTCAATAGTGATGGCATGCTCAGGAAGATAAGAGAAGGGCGTTGTGCTTTGATACAGCACTAAATAATATGCCTTAAACATGATTTAATATGAAACTCAGTGGCCCAGTCCAAAACTCCTAACCTGCTCTGTGCTTAAGATCATCAATCAGTCTCTAAAGTTCACCATTTTCACATCTCTCACATTTTGGATATGAGCTTTATCTCCAGGAAATAACACTAGAAACCATTCTTCTCCTATTTCCTCCAGCCCAAAATTGTAAAGTTTGAACTGAGGAAAACAAAAAGGGAGGAGAATTCATAACCCCTGTAGCATGAATTGAATCAGGAAAATGATGACTTTATTTTTCTGTCCCAGCCTCGGTCTATTTTCAGTCCTGCCTGGATATCCTGAGAAAGCTGAGGTCAGAAAACCAGGTACTGAGTAGCCAAGCAGGACATATATTTTTATTCATCCTTACCTGTCATTTCTCTTTAGGTGGTAGTTTCCAAACTTTTCATACCATGGGTTCCCAGGCTGCTCTCTTGATTGGTAGAGTTCCTTGTAAGGCAGATACGTTATCCATAAACTTTCTATTACAGTTTTCATCAACAGTTTACACTGGTGAGCTGTCTGTGTGCTACATAATTATCACCAGTGTTCTCTCATTCTTTCCTTGGCCCCCTGGTCCACTTGAAAATACAGATCTGCTTTCTTTCATTTCAGACTGCAAGGTTCTTGGGGCAGAGGCCACTTTTTCCTTCTGTGTTTGTACTCACAGAAGCTTTCTGGTACTGCAAACAAATAAAGGAGGATCAGGTGCACTATTTTAGGCTGTGAATCCTATTGAATTTGAACAGCACATATAATTCTAACAATTAACTATTGTAACAAGTGGTTCTAGATGAGAAGAAAGCACATGTTTTTCGTGTCAAGTGCTAGCTATGTCTAGAGGGGGAAGAAACGATACTGAAGGCATGACATTGAAGATGTGACACCCATATGAATTCTATAATAAAGACTGCTCCTACTAATGGTACTGTAATAGCACTCGTAAGCCCATGCTATCATCCAGGATCACTTTCTTCAAGGCCTTCAGTCCTACAAGAGAAGCAGGTGACAAATAAGGACAGTGTCTAAAACCAGTGTCACTTCCCCCCCAAAAAAAAGTTTCCCTGTGTTATCAACATTTTTAAAATCATGATTCTCATAAATATTTTGGGGGCAAGGGAAAGGAAAGTCTAGTGACTTTCACTACATCATTGTAGTGATGTTGCTATATGTATAGACCAAATTCTGCTTTCTAAAAGCCCTTTTAACCTGCTTAATTTCAGAGATAAAGCTTGAAAACATGACTTGGATAGGTGAAAACATCAGCATTTTTGCAGTTCTTATTTGCTTTCTGGGTTGGTTGAAAAGCAACCTCACGAAGCTCTGTGGAACCAAAGTCCCCTGTTTTGGTGTTCTTGGTATCAGCAAACTTGACTCCCTGTCAAGCAGGAATAAAGCCAGCCTGCAGCATGCCTCATCCAGCACCATTAGAAATGGGGATCCATGGCAGACTGCAAAGTAATTGGACAGACACTTCTTAACAATGTTCTCATCCCCTGCCAAGTCCTCCTAAGGTTGTCTTTTTATATGAGTAAATCCCAGGGTACATTTCTGGAAATTAGCCCTCTGAAAATGACGTCTTTAAATTGCAGTGCTCCTGAGACTGTTTTTCTGCCTGCTAATACTGTTGCACTATTGTTTCTAGCTGCTACCACCTTAACTTTATTGCATTTTCCCTTCTTATTTCTGAAGAAATAATGCAGCTTCAGCCTGGAGAAGGAGCGTTCTCCACCTCTTTCCCCATTATACTCCATTCCTCTTATACTGGAACTGAGCAGTAAAGATGACATTTGTCACACACAGGAGGAACTCATTATGCTGCAGATTTGAAGCATTGATCCACTCCCCTTTCCGCTACAGATCATTGCGCTTCCTTTTGCTAGCGTGTCCCCAATGGCAACACAAATGTTTCCTGCAATGCAATTCTTTTCTGTGGTTTGTTCACTGTCACTGCTGAAAATTGCTGGGTTGCTCAGGGGAGCCCGGGCTGCTCGATTAGTTAGGATAACCATGGCTACAAGAAAATGTTAAGTGCTAATAAACCTAACTGTAGGTCTCTGCTTCAGCACTGCAGTTGGCCGGCACCTTTCAGAAGCAGTTCAGAAATTAAATGGCAAGGCAGATATTTCAGTATCAGATTCACAGAATCACAGAAAAATATAACTACCAGCCACGTTTTTCAGCTTTATCTCATTTTCTAATTACATTGCTTTTAAGGTTTTTTCCCCCAACACCTCATAGAATCATAGAATCACAAAATTGCTGAGGTTGGAAGGGACCTCTGGAGATTACCTAGGTTAACCCCACTGCTCAAACTAGGGTCAGCTAGAGCAGGTTTGACTCTTCGTTTAGTTCCATTCATCTGGCACTATTCTAATGCAAATTTTTTATTTGTTTTCTTATTTCCCTCTGAAATGGGGGATAGATATGTTTTTCAATTAACATACGTGTGTGATGTTTAACCTGTTTTTACAACTATTGATACAAAATAAATTGTTTGAAAAGTGTTGCCTTCACGGAAATTAACGAAGAGCATATCACATCTGAATCATCATTTCTGTGTTGCTAGGCCAAATGTAGCAAATTCTAGTCCTCATTTGTGAAAAGGGCTTCTATGACCCAGATTATCCTAGTAAATTCTGTGCCTTTGCACAGAGCTCCTGTCATTGGTAGCTTACGTGTACATCAAAGTTCTCAGAGCACTACAGATATTTTTTACATAGACATATGGATAAAAGTTGTCCTATTGGAAGACATAAGAATTCACAAAATCAGAGTGGTAAGTCCACAAAGAAATTTCTTCTTCAATGATGCATCTTGCTTAGCTGTTTCAACTTTCTGCTGAAACTATTTTTCTTGAAACGCAAGCTATTAAAATAAGATTAAAAACCATAAACAATATTCCATTTTCTTATTTTTTTAAAATAGTGGTACTTTTTTTTTCTGTCCCTTCAAGAAAAAAATCCTCCTTGGAAAGCCATTGAAACTCAGAAATCCAGTGTAAAAAATCCTGTGCTATTAAAATAGGGCTTATAATAGTAATGTCTGAAACTACAGACAGTTTTAATAAGCTCAGTATGTGGTGACACATATTGTTCATACATTGTGCTATGTGCAGCATGAGAAGGTGGAAGGTTAGTTTTCAGTCATAACTAAGCATCAAGAGATGTTATGATCAAATGAATTATTTTTGTGTTTAACCAGATGGTCTCTATGATAGACTCTGCCATGAACTTTCAAAAAATCAGTGAACCTTTTTTACCATAATTGGAAAACACATGTTGGGTGGCTCACTTCAGTAGATAGCTTTATTAAATAGGTTTGATACATTCTAAAGTGCTCATTTTCATACCTGAGCACCAGAACGTCAATATTACTGGATTTTAACTGCTTGTTCTCCTGTCTTTTTCTTGTGAGACACTTTGTTTTATAGATACTACTGACTCAGCCTTATGGAGCTGCCTAAATAGTGTCCTACCTGTACTTTTGAAATTAAAGGACAATAACTTATGTGCTTATATATGCATATCAAGCATTTCATGTTTTTCATGTCAGATGTGCTGGAACTATCATGCAAGTGATGTGCAATTGGTCAGCTCCTGGGCAAAAAATCTGTTGCACGTAAATTGTATTAGTTTGCTGTATATGCTCAGATCCAGTAGTTCAGGCTTTATTTAATAGGTCCAACATAGCTTCCTGTGCATGTAACATAAAATTGTTGCATGCGTATCTTTCCTTGTCCCAGAGGCATGGGCAAATGTCCAAAAATGATTAGGCCATGTACAGTGTGTAAAAATAAACACTGTTCTACACTGGAAAAAGAAGGAGAATTGGCAAGTTTGCTTTGTCCTTATAGAAAGGTTAGGCCATTTGTTCCCTTTGGACATTGTGGTTCTTACCTCACTAAATGTAGTTCATATATATTTCCTCTATTTGTCTGGGAGCTGTGCATTACATTCGAGTTTTGACTATCATATATTCCATGTGTCTTTTTTTGTTCGTCAGTAACAAAAGTGGTCTAAAAAACCAACTAGCTCTCCATGTCAGGATATGAGGATATCACTTTCTTGGAGACAAATTTGTCTCATAAGAGTCTCTACATTTTAACATTTATTTTGCTTTTACTATGGGAAGAGAACATATTTTATTCTTTTTCCTCTCCCTTCAGTGTAAAAAAGTGGTGGCAGTCCAAGACACAGAATCCCTACCGGAAAGATGCACTTTTATAGACAGATGATGATCGTTTGTCAATAGTAATCAAAACACATAGTAGGTTTTTGGCATTTAAATGGAACCAATGCTTTCAGAGTACTAAAAATAACATTAAATTATTCATTATGAATAATTGTATCTGATGAAAGCAACCCCATTTTTCTTATTTGCAAATATTTTGTGAACTGATCCATTTTTTGCTGAAATGTTTGGTACTAAGTCTTTGTCTAATAGACTGGATGAGTAATTTTCAGCCTGTACTCACTCAAACCTTGTTTGGTTCACTTGTGAACTGACCATGGAACATGGGTAGTTACTCAAATCCCACAGTCTCTTCTTCTCTTTTGTCATCAGATACCTATTTAAAACAAACAAACAAACGAAAGGAATGGGTAACAGAGAATAGAGAGGAACAAATAACAGGCAGTCCTTTTCCTGCACAGCTTTCTGAGTAAACAGTTTCTGAACAGCCTAAGCATGGTTCCATATGAGCAATTTAGAACCTGAATAATAAATTGGAGAAAGTTTATTTGTAATAACTAATCACATTGAGTAACATAACTTACACATTTGGTATGTTGAGAGAGTTGGGGTTTAGCCTGGAGAAGAGAAGGCTCCAGAGAGACCTTATTGTGTGGGCTTGAAAGAAAGATGAAGCAAGGCTTTTTACCAGGGCCTGTAGTGATAGGACAAGAACTAACAGTTTTAAACTAAAAGAGGCTAAATTTATATTCTATAAGGAAGAAATTCTTTACTATGAGGGTGGTGAGTCACTGGAACAGGTTGCCCAGAGAAGTTGTGAGCGTCCCATCCCTAGTAGTGTTCAAGGCCAGGTTGGATGGGGCTTTGAGCAACCTGACCTAGTGAAAGATGTCCCTGCCCATGGCGGGGGGTTGGAACCAGATGCTCTTTAAAGGTCCCTTCCAACCCAAACCTTTCTGTGATTCTGTGTTTCGCCATTTGTTTTCTACTGCAAGAAGTGGTAACACATGCAAATGAATTCAATTTAAACCTCTAGGTTTAATTTTGTTACAGTAATTGATAATATATTTAACATACTCATATGACGGCAACTGATCAAGTTGTCTAATTTTAAGAAGTCTTAGCCTGTTAAATTACTTACACTAACGCACCATTTCACAGCTTTTAGCGCATCCCAATTGCAAAATAAGAGGTTCAGCTTAGACCACCTCTCTTTTTCCCAGTTTTTCCAGAGATGTCCTGTGCATTAAAACATCATTAAATGCAATGCATAAAGTGATGTGGAACTGGGAGCAGGCCCCCACAACTGAGAAGTTTCTTTCCAGAGGAATGCAGTTGTCACTGGGCTTCAGAGTTAAGTTTCCTCTTTCCTGTTTTCCTTCAGTGCTAGGTATCTTACAGTACTTCATATTTAGTGGCCTCACTTCAGCAGGTAGAATGGAGAGTGCTTCAGTTCAGCCTATTTTATGAAGAGAGGATGAACAGTTTCCTGGGAGGCTGAAGATGTACTTTTGAATCTTCTCAAGCTGAAGAAGGAATTGAGCTGCCCTGGTGAAGTGCTGTAATCATTTAACTATTATACAATAAAATGGGCATTCAGGTTATTTTCTCTTTTCAAAGGGGGGTGCTTTGTACTGAATGCAATTCTGACACTGGCAGAGGGTTGCTGGCAAATTCTGAGCCCACCTTCTGAATCCAGCCTTTCGCCACACTGAGGTGTGGGATGCCTAACATGTCAGTGTCACTTGGCCTTAAATATCATGCAGCCAAGCAGGCCACAGTTCCTCTATGAATGTAGTAAACTTTAGGTGCCCAACCTAAGTGGTTTACTTAAGAAAACACAGCAGGACTCCTGGTTGGCAACGTGAGTTTTCTGAGGGCCACTCTCCTGGACATAGATGTCTGAATTATTATTTAGATAGGATTATACAAACCTGTTTTTAATCTGGCCTTGGGTTCTTAGCTGTCTTTTAGATAACATTTGATCCCATGTCCATACCAAATCTTGTATTTGTTTGCAGCAGGCTATACTCCCATATAGGCTGTCATTTTTCTCTTCCCCTTGGCTAAAACTACTTTTGTCAAAGAAGTAGCATCCTAGTTCTCAGGAGGAGCAAGCCAACCATACAAGAAGCTGCAAGGGTCTTGAGGTCTTCCTTTGAGGATGCAATGGAGCATCAAACGTTGTTGGCATAGAAGATAGTAATGAAATGCAGCTGGGAAGAGAAAGCAAACTGGAAAAAGAAAATTCTTTCAGCCCTTGGTTTTTTTCAGTATTCTGAGTAAAGAATGCACACTTAAAGATCAGAAGCAAACAGGGTAACAAAAAAACCACCTGCAAATACATATGCATGGTCATCTGTGCACCCCAAAAAGGAGTATTCAGGGAATCTAATTTTAGAAATGGAGATTAGGTGGGATAATTACCTGACGCTTCTAAGGAACTTTTGCTCTTAGCTCAGACTCAGCGTGAGTGCCTTATTTGGCCTATAGAAAATGTCAGGTAATTTGAGTTAGCTTGGCTTTCAGTTGCAAAGAACCTAGCTAATTTAAAGTACTTTGCATTTGCTAAGGGCATGCAGATGGATAGTCATTACAGATTGGCTGACATAGGGTAACTTTTTACTTTGCGTTAGTTTGTGTGGCTAATCCTTTTGAGTCAGAGTTAACTGATTTTCTCTGGTTTTCACAATATAACTTTTTTATTTTTAAAGGGAGTCCAGACAGATTTGTAATATAACATTTTAGATTTTCAGTGTCTTTTTTTTTTATGCTTTGGATGCCATTTTACATAAATACCTCCATAATCTGCTTATATAAATGGGGCATTCATGAACCGCATGAATAGAAACGGCTATAAAATTTCTTGGCTTACGCACAGATTAGATCATTTAGCTTGTAATAAAAGCAAAATATTTTCAACACTACAGTTGATATTTTCTGTTTGATGGAAAATTATATCTTTCATTTAGATTTTACATCAGCAGCAGTGTATGTTAAAACTCCCTCTGACAATTATCCCTTTATATCCTAAATCTACCTACTAGAAGTACCATAACAAAGTGACACTGAATTTAGTATAACCCTTTAATAACATCTACCAAAGGAAAGGCTGTTTTACCAGGTGTTGTAACAAGAGATTGCAAAATGGCAGACAGTTAATGTAATGAAGATCTTTGCCTCCCAGGTGTTTATATATTTCCTATCACAGTAGGACAACATTAACTGAACACTGGATGCTACTGCAAGACAAATCATTACTGCTGCAGTTATCCATGCTTAGCTAGCACCTTAACTGTTGGTGCAAAGTAACTAGTTACATTCACTGGTTTTGTTTTTTTGGTTTTATAATATGCAAAAAGCCCCTTAAAGTAAAATTGTGATTTTCAGTAAAGTAAAAGCAAACAAACATCTTGAATTTAGAATAATTCCATATATTCAGAGCAGTTCAGGCAAAATTTGAGAGCAAAATAACTTTGCAGGTAGGATGTCAATCTGCCATCTTTACCTCATCAAGAAGAGCCCCCATTAGGATTGAGCAAACTTTTTCTTTTCTGTCTTCACGTTTTCTTTTCTCTGGGTGACGAGCTCATCACTGGTCCAGCAGCTGGTGATACCAAGGAATTAGCAGCCAGCCCCTCCTCGCTGCTTTCCAGCTCTGCGGGGAGCGAGCTCAGTGGTTGCTGCTCAGCTTGCTTGCTTGCTGGCTGCTCCCCCATGCTGCTTCCCAGCAGTGAGCAGGCGGATGCGCAGCCAGCACGGAGCTAGGCACAGAGGAAAGCCTGGTGACAGGGTTTGTAAGGCTGTTTGTAAGTGAGGCTGTCCCTAGCAATCCATTTCCCACAGTCATTGCCTAAACTTCTTATTTCTGTAGCTGCCTGTGCTGAGGTTTGATGGACTGTGTTCAGTAAGCAACAGCATCCAGGGGAGCGGGCAGGCAGCCTTCCAAGGCCTTCCTAGGGAGGTAGCACAGAAACCCAAAGCACTGGTTCTATTTCTCTGGAGAGAAAGGAATGACTCCTGTTGAATTTAGTGGCTCTGGATCCAGACTCTGTATTTAGTATATGCCAGAGGGATGGCAGAAGGCTGGGGGAGGCAGAGGGGGCAGTAGCTGTATCAGCTGTTCCAAGTTAATCTACCTGTAATAAGGAGCCAGCACTACTGCATACAGCACTATCGAATAAAGTGCTGCTAACACTTCCAACCTAGCCAAAATCCAAGATCTTGTATGCTTTGCTTTTTACGAGAAACTGGTAATTTCCAGTTATAAGGTAGTGAAAGTCACATTATCTTGAAACAAACTTCCAGAAATGTTTTTGCTGATCCAACTATCAACCCTCTTTTAGCATCAGCCTGTGCAATGACTCATTCGTATTTCTGCCACAGTTACACAGCAGTGTGGCTCAGGCAGTGCCGAGACCTTCTCTCTCTGAACTTGAAAGCAGCCTCTTGCTTTTCCACCTGAGCTGTCACTTGTCCACCCACAAATCACATTCCCTTCCAAAACAATAATTAGCAAGGTTCCTCTGTTCAGATCGTACGAGGAGCTTGTGGGTAGAACTACAGGCTCAGACATATGTCCTTTATCACTATCATATATAAAGGGCAGCAGCTTAGACCTATGAATTTAAGGCAGTGTGAATTGCACCTTTATTCATTGAGGAAAATATAGACTGGCTTGTTTTTTTAATGTCTAGCTAATGTACCTACTCTAATAGTACCCAGTGACATGTTTTTAATGTTGGCATCTGCCTGTACCAAGAAAGAACTTAGCAAGCACATAAAAAAAGACATCAGGTTCTGCCAAAATTACTTCTGTAAGCTGTACCATATGGTCAAATATAAAATCTAATATTGGAAATACCAGTTGTTTCATTGCTAGCTTGAATACACTGGGGAAAATAAAATATTTACTGTGAAGGATTCATAATTTGACTTCATCTCTTCTGGTTTTATTGCAATGAATGTCAATGATACCTTTTCTGATCATTCAGCTACTCCGTAGCTCCTTGGCAGATGTAATACTCCTGCTCTCTTGCAGTTAAATTTTAACAATCAGACTTTTCCCTATCTATCACAGCCCTCAAGCAATTAATGCTATCGGAAGTAAAAGTAACTTGTTGGATAACTGAACCAGCCTCACAGCTGAACATTCTAAATAATTTCTCCAGTAAAAATTATTTTATAAGGATTTCTGGATCCCTTCTGAGCTACACAAAGATTTTATATTCCCAAATCTACTTTACTAATTTACTTGAAAGTTTAGTCAAGTCTGTTTCAAAAAACGAAGAAACTGCATATTAGTTGATGCCTTTTATTCTCAATATTAAATAAATCCATGAAATGAACAATGGATATTGCTATTTTATATATATAAAGATAAAAATATGGCTTATATATTATATACGTGTATATATAGATGGCATTTCGCAAAACACAGCTATTTAAACACATCTTAGCTACTTAAGAGTTCCTATATGGCTAAGGCACTCTGGAAAATTCTACACGAATTTCAGCCGCAAAAAACTGATCATCTATTTTAGATCCCTGCGAATCAGCGTATCAGTTTGTAGATAGGCTTGCATAGCCTTATGAAGAAATGAAGGAGAAATGTTCCCCCACATACATAGATACCACACAGCATAGTCTTAAGATTTTTTTTTAAAAAATGTGATCTTCTTCCTCCTTAGTTTGAGCACATTATGTAAGACTTAAAGCTTTACATATGGAATCTACAGCAAACTGGGATCTGGCAATATTTACCATCTTTTATTAGCAAAGTCATTCAGACTAGTCAGTTCAGAAAGTACTAGAGCTCTCATTATAACTCCTATTTATCTCTTGATCTGATTCAAATGCCATAAAAACGTGTTCTTAAAAGATTGACATGCTGTCACTCTAGAGGAGTGGTTTTAAAAGCTATTTACTGATTCCAAAAAAGACTCATAAATAATTGGATCTGGTCCAGTAGAAAGGTTGATTAAATATACTTATTCAAATTGTGGGATTTGGGTTTCTACTTTTTTTTTTTTTTTATTTTATAGGAAAACAAAGATTATATTAACATACTGCTGTA
>NW_008795405.1:957407-966394 GCF_000699145.1 Aptenodytes forsteri | reverse complement strand
GAATCAGCGTATCAGTTTGTAGATAGGCTTGCATAGCCTTATGAAGAAATGAAGGAGAAATGTTCCCCCACATACATAGATACCACACAAGATAGTCTTAAGATTTTTTTTTAAAAAATGTGATCTTCTTCCTCCTTAGTTTGAGCACATTATGTAAGACTTAAAGCTTTACATATGGAATCTACAGCAAACTGGGATCTGGCAATATTTACCATCTTTTATTAGCAAAGTCATTCAGACTAGTCAGTTCAGAAAGTACTAGAGCTCTCATTATAACTCCTATTTTTATCTTGATCTGATTCAAATGCCATAAAAACGTGTTCTTAAAAGATTGACATGCTGTCACTCTAGAGGAGTGGTTTTAAAAGCTATTTACTGATTCCAAAAAAGACTCATAAATAACTGGATCTGGTCCAGTAGAAAGGTTGATTAAATATACTTATTCAAATTGTGGGATTTGGGGTTCTACTTTTTTTTTTTTTTTAATTTCTAAGGCAATCAAGATGATAATTACCTACTGCTGTAATTCTCTGTGAATTAAGAACGAGATGAAAAATGTCCATAACTAGTTCATGCCTACTGAGGAGCTTTCTTTGAAACGTTATTTGCTATTGATTAAAAAGGAATAGCAGGTAGCTATTTGGAGAGGTTATCTGCTTTTCAGTCAGTGTCAGGGGGTGCACGGTACCAATTTTATTCAAGTGACCTTTTCAAAGCTTGGGATACCAGTGTTTCCAAGAGTTTCCCTTGAGCTGCATGGAAGAGATGAGAGTTGGAAAGGGTAACACTTTGAGCTACTTTTTAGAAAAGTTGCCAATATATCTGTGTCAGTACAGCTCTGTGTTGAAGCTAATAAGCAGGAGATGTGAACAGCTGAATTTCTCTGAGACGGCAGTATATGAGATAAAAATAGCTTGGAAAATGCTCATGTGAAACATCAGAGTTCCTAATGTCCTTTAATGGCTTTGTGTAGACAGAACAACTGGCAGCATATTATCAGATGAAACTATGCAATGATTTGGATTAGACCTGGTGGGGGCAGGGCAAACAAACTGTTTGTGTACTTACATACATACACACACACACACACACACACGCACCAACATAGGCACATGTACTGCCACAACTTTATTCCACTAAAACCTGAGATGTTTAGTGACCATTTACAAAATTTGTAAACTCTTTTCAAAAAAGCTCATCTCACTCATAAGTAAAAAATGTTTTCTTTTGGCTGTATTGCAGCACTGGTTTTAGTCAAGTCACAGTCCTTTGCTCCATCTTTATTTGACTCTAGGAAACTTTGGTGCAATGTTTACCAAAGTACCTTTTTTTTTTTCTGGAAGCAGATTAGGGAAGTTTTTATTTATTTTTTAACCCTAGTTTGTGATGAATGGCCACCTAACAGTGCTTATTTGCCCAGAGAAATCCCGAATCCTACCTATTTCCAGTTGTTTCAGCCTCAGCCGTATTATCTAGCTCCAGGGACAGTGCCTGTCATCAGCTCTTTGGAGAGCCAGGAGGATCAGGAGGCCAGGCATCCTGAAGATGGGTCCTGAGGCTGGCTGGTGGTTTGCCCATTTATTGGAGACGTGAGACAATCCTATCCATTGCTCCCAGGTGTTCCTTTTGGTTACTGCTGTGCATCAGGCTCTTGCCTCTCTCGTCTCTGCATCTCTCATCTACATTCTTGTTTGCATCTCCTCCTCCACAGTCTTGGTTCCTAATATTGGTTAAAGCTCCTCTTCTCCCTCCGTTTGCTGGCTTAATTTTTGGCTCCTGCCGTCTGTCTCTTCACACCTGATCCCCGATTACTCCTGGCAGAGCACCGATTGCTGTGGTGACCAGGTTGTCCAACATAGTTCAGCCCTGTCTCTCCCATCTCCCTGGCCCTGTCTTACTCAGAGTCGTCAGCTTTCTGGCCTTCACCCAGCCTCTTGCGGTGCTGCTGTTTAGCTCTTCAGCTTGGTCCCTCCCAGCTTGACCAGTTTCCTGAACCTTGGTTCTCTCCTGAACATGTTTTATACATAGCTATGCTCAGCGGCTTGGCTCAATGCTCTGCTCCTCTAGCAGACCTCAGATCCCATTTCAGTTGACACCCTGCCTCGTTGCCTTCCCGTTCCAGCCTGGCTCTAACCTACAGGTCTAGCTGCTGCTACCCTTTTGGGGATCTTCCAAAAAGTTTAATTCATTCCTTCACTGGAGATGATTATTCTTATAAGCAGAATTTTTCTTGAATTTAGGAACTATGAAGATTTTTTTTTTTCTGTAGGAGGTTTCCTTTTAGGCTTCTTAAAATAGCTACCAGACATGAATCATTGACTGATGGGTCTTTAATGGCCCATTGTGGCAGTGAATAATTGATAGTTGTATAGAACTACAGAAAATTGTATTCCAAATGGTTGTCTCATTGAAAAGAGACAGCTGGTACCCAGACCAGCGATCCTGACATTTACTGCAGATTGCAGGATCGAGACTTCAGGATTAAAAGTCTCCTGTTTCAGCAGTGATCAGTTCCAGGGAGCTTCCTCTACTGAGTATATCCAGGTATTTGATATAAATGATGATACTGCACATATTAGCTGTCAAATGAAGATCAGCATTGCAGTCATATCAAGATGGAAGAAAGTAAGTCACGGATGACATTTCTAGCATAAGCAGCTGTTTATTAGGATTAAAAAGTGCTAAATGTGAGCATTTTCCATATAAATAAAAGTATTTGCTATCATGGATAATATCTTCCCTTGAATTCAGGATTGGTTTACAAGACTACACCAAATACTCTTACCAAAACATTTTGCAAAGAAATCTTAAAAACTGACCGTTTAACAACATAAAGGTATGGTCATTAACACAATGTTAGTAAGATTGTAACATGTCCCTCTCCACATGAGAAAAAAAGAAGCTTTACTTCACTTTTGTGAATAAAATAATTTGTCCCAGCAGACAATGCTGTAGATTAGATCACAAAACTGAAGAAAAAAATCAGTCAAATAATTAAAAAACCTGCTTAGATTCCTAAAAATGGCAAAACTTGCATAGTTTGCAACCTTCACAGCTGAAGAATAAGTTAATAGAATAAATTAGGTGATTCTGATTGGGATTTGGTAATGTAGCATATAACATCTGGGACTACAAACTGATTTTTTTCAGTTATTCATGTCCTACAAGGTAGATAGATACACACATTCACATACACTTTAACTGAGCTATTACGGCTTTGCAATAAGAGAGTTATTTTGAAGAAATGGAAAAGCTTTGATGTTTCATTGAAAACAGCACTGTTTTGAAATAGCCTCCCCTGAGGATCTAGCAAACAAAATTAACATCAAACATACATCTGTGGCAAGCATTTATTTGCCCCATAATGTATATAGCTATAAGCACATAGATTCACACTATTTTTAAATTTGAATTTAAAACGCAAACTTGCAATTCAAGACTGTGGAAAAGAGCATTTGATAAGCATGATCCTTGTGGGGATTTTGCTGCACATTTAACTGTGAGCTTTTGTAGCTGTTGGTTTATTCCCTGTGTATTGTATTTGAAGTGCACCCTTGTTCAGACTGACAACAGATTTTCAAATGTACAAGGAAAGTCAGGCATCCTACAGTCTGATAGTCAACTGAATAACTTGTGTTAATCTTTATGCCTTAGGAAAGTTTCCGCTTAAATAATGTTTTTTAAGCGCCCTCATAACTTTCACTAAGGTTTCATGGTTACTACTAATACCAGAAAAGCATTGGATATTGAGGCCATGGTTTCACAGGCCTTAACTCTGGATCTTTGCACTGCCATATCACCCATCAAAGTTGGGTGCATCAGTGAGCCCTTGTAAAAAGAGGTTTATAGAGGCTTTTATACCAGATTTATGGTGCATGTAGAATGACATGTGCTACTTAATCCACCGTAGTCTGTCTTAATCCCTCATGGAGCTTCTTGGTAAAGTGGTGTTTGGTCAAAAAGGTTTGAGCATGCTTTAAATGGCAAACTATGTTTATCTTTTATGGATACTGTGTGTAATGCAGTTGCAGCATTTTTCATGCAATTCCTTTGGTTTTGATACTGTAAATCAGTGAACCACTATCAGAACTAGCCCCTCAGTTTTGGATTAGGACTGGAGACAGTCGATGGGTGATATTCCTTTGCTTTAGTTGGAGCTGTGCCTGTGAAAAGATTTCAACTGGATAAAACCACAAAACTTAATCTGTTCCCCCTTGAAGTAGCAGCCAGGTCTATTCCAAAGATAACGAGCCATTTTCTACATCCCAGGGTAAAGCTCAACCATCAAAAAAAGAAAGTAACTGACTTTTACAACAGAACATTTATAACACGAATTTCCAATCAAAGGAAGAGTTAAAGGCATGCGAGGAAGGATAAAAAGAACAAAATCCAACCCAGTATTATAAGGATTTATGGAGGAGCACCAGGATTACTCTCTTACACATCAGTCCAGTTTTTTCTGTTCGCTCAATGTGATTCTGGATGCTGGCTCACACAATGGTTATGTCTTGTCTTTCCATGTTTTCGCTCTCCACAGAGCATAAACCGTGCCACGCAGTTATGTATAGCTGCTGTTCTCTTGTCCCACTCTACTCATTTTAATTCTCACCATTTTTTCCTTCAAGACCTTGACTGTGACAAGCTGAACTATAAAGGTGGGCCTGCAGAAAGAAGGAAATCATGTTGCACTGGTCCTCCTGCTCTGTTCAGCTGAGAGAAGCACAAGA
Organism: Aptenodytes forsteri; assembly: GCF_000699145.1. Taxonomy (NCBI): domain Eukaryota; kingdom Metazoa; phylum Chordata; class Aves; order Sphenisciformes; family Spheniscidae; genus Aptenodytes; species Aptenodytes forsteri. Next base: position 961,667 of record NW_008795405.1, on the reverse strand, counting down.
CCTGGGGAGCTCATCCCAAACACACCTTGGAATTACAAAAATGAGGATCCTGTCAGGCAAAATTGTTTCAAATGACTGCAGACCATTTTTTCCTTCAAGACCTTGACTGTGACAAGCTGAACTATAAAGGTGGGCAAGAAGGAAGAAGGAAATCATGTTGCACTGGTCCTCCTGCTCTGTTCAGAAGCACAAGACACAAGACCTGGGGAGCTCATCCCAAACACACCTTGGAATTACAAAAATGAGGATCCTGTCAGGCAAAATTGTTTCAAATGACTGCAGAATTGTCACTAGTATAGTTGGAAAACAACAAATTGTAATACATGCTACTTTTGCTTTAGAGGCTTTATTTTAAGTTGAATTATAAACCCAGGAACTTTGGGATAATGATTTCAGTGGAGTTTATCGATTGCGAGACATTACGTTCCTGAGGCATTCACTCTATAGATTTCACCCACCTGTATTTAAGGAGAATTTTCTATTTTGAAAAGAAGTTTTAATTCAAAATAAGAGTTCTTTTTTTTATTTAACAAAGCAAGAGCTGTTTTTACAGATAGGAGTAGCTCTAAACAGCCTTAAACTGAAACAACAGAATGCTAAGTACAGAAATATACAAAAAGAGGAAGAATGCAGTTTGCTGCTAGCACCACCTTCTGTGGAGTTATCCAGAAGGCAGCTGTGGGAAATACATAGTGTTCCCAGGCTGCTCTGCATGCTTTTTCCTCACATCATCCACTTCCCATGTCGCTGAATATATATACACCTTATTCAGTACATCGTATACCTTCATGGAACATGTGTGGGCAAACCCTATTCGGTTATGCACCCTGATAGACTCACTAAAGCAAACAATTGCCATCATAACGAATCAGTTTCAAGTGGAGGAAGTCTTGTTGCAATGCAGGCCTACAAATACCTTTAAAATATAAGTCTGGGAGATACTAAAATCATGAACTCAATCAAGGTATTGATTTTATCACATACTATAATTTTCCCACAATCAATCTTTCTGTGCTCTAGAGGTGATAAATATCTGTTTCTTCTAACCACAGGGGCTAGCTACCTTCTCACCTCTTGTTTTGCAAACATCCCCTTCTGCTTCACAGCCACCAAGCACCTTTTTCCTCTCTGTGGAGCTTGCTACTCCTGTCTCAGACCATAAAAATGGCCTGTATGCCAGAAAACTTACTTTTTCATTCGGCTGTATCTATCAGTCCGATAAGAGTTAATATGTTTTCCTGCACATACATTCTTAAGCCATTATGATTATAACATCATCTATAGCTTTCTGTTTCCTGACATACAGTGAATGGACCACTTGGCATTAGAGGAAAAAGGAGAGTGTGTTGGAATTTGCATAAGAATTCATCCCGTTGCTTTGTCTTGGTAGATTTTGCTCAACATATGTGGGGCTTTGATACTGAAGGAACTATAGCTGCACAGTGTGAGTAGCAGCAGATCTGAATGACCTCCTTTATATAGGAAAGAGCTGCAATATTTTTTGTGTCTATACCAAGTGAAGAGAATATAAGATCCCTTGTACTAAACTTAGAAAGAATTAATTCATATAGGATGAATTGTGTTAAATGTGCATTTGCATATGCACGTTTCTGGAACACTTGGGTTTTCTTCTTGTCATTGTGTCTAATTAAAATGTTTGTAAACAGGCAGTGGCTTTGTGTAATGTGCCAAGCAATGTGTGCTTGGGGAATATTTTTTTAGCCAAACTAGTCTCCAGAATTTCATATGGGACAGCAAGGAGATGGAGTCCTTCCAAAGTAAAGCAATTAGTGAAGACTTTGCTGTAAGAGAGTCTGATAGTGGCTTATCTCGCCTATTATACTGGAACAGCAATTGCTGCACTAAGAAGCTGGACTGGCCCACAGCCAGCTTGAGAGAAAGGAGACATTGTTAAAGCAATCTGAGAGGAGACACTTATGGTGTATGGAGCCACTTACAGATAGGGAGCTTCAGAACGGAGCAGGTACAAGAAGATAACAAAGTTGGAGCTGTTGCAAAAGGAATGGGGTTTTAGGAAGATGTTTGTGAGAGGAGATGATCCCGATTTTTTTTTTCTTTCTTGAAAAATGATGTTTTACAAAAACAGAAACTTTCTTTGGAAATGTACCAGACTTGAAGAAAAAAAACAAACAAAACACAACGCTTTCTGACAGCAATGGAAAGAGGAGGATAATGACTAATGAATAACTGATAGGTTTGTGGGTAGGCCGTCTGGGCTCTGAAAGGCCTTGGGGGACGAATTCACGGCTGTAACTATAACCTCTTATTCCATATTGCACAGGAGTTCTTTGACTGTCAAATGAGTCTTGGGAGGCTTGCCTCCATGAGCTATCCAGTATTTATACAAAGGGAAACAACTCCAAGGAGTCAGGGGAGCACTGGGGACAGGGAAGGAGCCATACCCAATGTCTGACAGGTTTTTAGCTTAATTCGTTATTGGCAGATAGTGAGATAAGACTGTTGTATGTTTGGGTATACCTAAATGATGTTAGATGAGAACACTTTGGTCAGGTTACTCTGATATGCCACTTGACAACTCTGCTTAGGGTAGACTACAAGAAACTTTAAATTAGCACAATATTGACTCAAGTTGCAGCTTCTAAGGGGTCTGGTAATTTAAGAGTAGTATATACCTGAAAACTCGTAATAGAGAATCTTGCTAAAAAAGTCCCTGACAGGACAATGGGGAAGGCAGAATGGGCTTAAACTTCCTAATGCAGTTTTGATACAAAGTCTTTAATAGTATAAGCTATACTGATATACTGAATGCACGGCGGGGAAGGGGGGGAGTTGGGAGGAGGATGGCTGTCTGAAATGATTTTTACATTTGTATGTTGTTAAAGTTATTGATTCAAGTGCCAGTTAATTTTGGTCCTTACTGCAAGTTAATTTCAGTAAAACAGGAATGACACTTGAAAACAGAATGGAACGAGGAATTCTGCCAAAGAGAGGAATAATCATACAATCTAGGTATATGTCCGACACTGTCAGAAAGAAAAACATTTCAGCAACTGGAATGCACCCCTTTGCAATACCATAACTTAGAAAAAAAAATTTCATCCTGTTCCTGCCTAATGCTCAGTTATATTCCAAAGGTATGATGGAGAACCTTGTAAAATTCTAATGCATTATTTATGTAAAGTAAATCAATTACTATGCCAGAAAACACTCCTATTAAACTCGTCTAGTAGTTGTACACAGGCGCTGTTCAGTTTATGAAATGCTGGCAGTCATTTTTGTTCTTACATTTTGTTCTTACAACTGCATAATCAAAGCCATCAATCCTCATTCCTTTTAACCCCCTTGTGGCAGAGTGCCCCCCCTTGTATTTCCAGCACTAACTAAAGGCTAATAAATTATTAGTTCAAGCCTTTTTTTTTTAAACACATAGCTCAATACACTGTAAACAGGGAAGACAAGTGTAGAGAGCAGCAAAGACATTTGATTTCATTAATATTTGGCAGAGCACACTTAGATAAGCTTTTAGCTAGCAATGACTTCAGAAAATACAAAAGGCTTGATTTTATTTCATTATTGTTTTTCATTAGTTCCTAGATGAGATGTTGAAAGTAATTTGATCACATCATGTAGAATTTAATGATTTATGATTTAATTTACCCTAATTTTGGCTTGCATTGTTATTAATTGTCTTGAGTACTTGAATACATTTGGACTCCATAGGGTGAAAAGGGTATTTGAATTTTGTTTGGGTTTTGCTTTTCCCTGGCAATAAACAATAAAACAAGGGCAGTCCTCATCTAACTTTATTTTTTTTCTTTAGCCTTATCTGAGTTTGAAGAGGAATAGAATAGCAGTTAATGTTACACAGAAGCCACAGTGCTATCTTCCTCTTACTGTTTCTGAAGCAGTAGTATGCTTTCAAAGTATGCATTAATTTAAGAAGTATTACTGTATCTATTCTTTTTACATTTCCTCTTGAACATAAAAGCAATTTCACGAGTGAGTGATGAACCTGCCTGACTTCAGGTTCAGTTTAGAGAACCCAAACTTTCCCACTGCAGCCTTTCTTACTAGGGGGAAAAGGGCTTCTAGAGTCTCTAACTCAGATCCCAGCTCTGCTTTTTCACAAATAATCAATTATGTTATAGAAAAAGAAGTTGTAGCTCCGAAGAACTTCCAGACTAATAGACAGGAGGCAGGAAGGCAAGCAGTATTACAAATCTGCTCTAGGATCAGTCACTGACCACACTGCTTTCCCATTCTCCTCCCAGTCCGTCC
>NW_008795405.1:956000-956889 GCF_000699145.1 Aptenodytes forsteri | reverse complement strand
AATAAATTATTAGTTCAAGCCTTTTTTTTGTAAACACATAGCTCAATACACTGTAAACAGGGAAGACAAGTGTAGAGAGCAGCAAAGACATTTGATTTCATTAATATTTGGCAGAGCACACTTAGATAAGCTTTTAGCTAGCAATGACTTCAGAAAATACAAAAGGCTTGATTTTATTTCATTATTGTTTTTCATTAGTTCCTAGATGAGATGTTGAAAGTAATTTGATCACATCATGTAGAATTTAATGATTTATGATTTAATTTACCCTAATTTTGGCTTGCATTGTTATTAATTGTCTTGAGTACTTGAATACATTTGGACTCCATAGGGTGAAAAGGGTATTTGAATTTTGTTTGGGTTTTGCTTTTCCCTGGCAATAAACAATAAAACAAGGGCAGTCCTCATCTAACTTTATTTTTTTTCTTTAGCCTTATCTGAGTTTGAAGAGGAATAGAATAGCAGTTAATGTTACACAGAAGCCACAGTGCTATCTTCCTCTTACTGTTTCTGAAGCAGTAGTATGCTTTCAAAGTATGCATTAATTTAAGAAGTATTACTGTATCTATTCTTTTTACATTTCCTCTTGAACATAAAAGCAATTTCACGAGTGAGTGATGAACCTGCCTGACTTCAGGTTCAGTTTAGAGAACCCAAACTTTCCCACTGCAGCCTTTCTTACTAGGGGGAAAAGGGCTTCTAGAGTCTCTAACTCAGATCCCAGCTCTGCTTTTTCACAAATAATCAATTATGTTATAGAAAAAGAAGTTGTAGCTCCGAAGAACTTCCAGACTAATAGACAGGAGGCAGGAAGGCAAGCAGTATTACAAATCTGCTCTAGGATCAGTCACTGACCACACTGCTTTCCCATTCTCCTCCAGTCCGTCCC
>NW_008795405.1:954209-955986 GCF_000699145.1 Aptenodytes forsteri | reverse complement strand
GGGGGGGGGGGGGGGGGGGGGGCTTGCAGCTGATGGAGTAGAGCACATCTTTTTGAGGGAAAATATATACACCTTGTTCTCATTTAACTAATTAATTCTTGATACAGTACACTACTGAAATGTAACTGTGTGAAAATTTTGCAGTGTTCCCAAGATAATCATGCAGTAACCTGTTTTAAATACAATAAATCACATACAAATAATAAACCCTGCTATGTCGTCATCTTCTTGGAAGGACATTTCTCCCCAGACAGGGAACAGACCCAGTATAAACAAGAGACAGCTTCTTGCAATCTCAAACAAAAGAGCAAATAGAACCAATTCTGCTAAACACCCCTGAGCCAGATAAAGAGTCTTCGTTCAACCTTGGTGAGCACTGATCCCTGGGAGGAGAGCTGTTGGCTCCAGTAATGCTATTTGTATGACTAAGTGCTCAGCCACACAAGCAGGGATTACACAACTCTGTGTAAGAGCTCACCATAACTTTGTCAGGAATGTTTAACATTTATCAGAATGACTAATTTCTTTCCTACCACACTGAAGAATACCACATAGGACATATTAGTTCAGAGGTCGAGAAGACCCAAATGGTTTTGCTAGTCTGGAAAATGTATTCCTTTTTTTGTCAGTGTGTGTTCTGTGGGAGAGTATTTATATGCACCGTTTCTATATGAAATGAAATTAAAGCGGCTTTTAAAGGCCCATTAGAGACCAAGATAGCTACTGATGGGCTGAATGTTGCATGAATCATTAGTGTCTCTGAACCTGCATGTCTTCTCTATAGTAAACAGCTACTTTTAAAAGTGAGGCAGAATATGTAACTCAAGAAATACTTTCAATACAACACAGTTTCATGAAGGTTGATTTGCTATTGAGAGCTTGTTTTTACTATTTAGTCCAATATACTTTTCTCTGGGTTGTCAAATTACTTTCAGATGAGAATTACTGAATGGGATTTTTTTTAAATTTGTCAAGTAGCTTTGTGCTTTTTTACGCAAGAAGGTTCTGCTGCAGAACATCATAAGCATGATATTGGCTACTTGTGACTTGGTTTATAGATCTGCAAATGGGGCAAGAGAAAGTCAGCGTCCTTCTTCAACTCCTCTTTTCCACTTGCTTATACAGATTAGAAAGTCAATCCGGCTCATTTTCAAAAAAAATATATTAGGGAACACTCAGTGGAGCAGCCCCATAACTAGATCAGAGATGGTGACGATATAAGGGGTGTGGAAAGTTACCTTAGCGGCTGGCATGGCTGCAGCTGGATTATGAACAAGCTGTGAGACTGTCTGGAGCTTGACTCTAGAAATGCAGGAATAAGACTGGTTTGCTTCCCATCTGGAGCGGGCAGGCAGCTTTAACAGCTGACATACAAGAGTTTCTGGGGCCTACACTGTTGCAGTGTACACGTGAGTGTACCGTTTTTACAGACTAAGAGATGAATTTGCTTGTATTGTATAGGCATATAGCTGTACTCTCTGCGTGAAAGAAAGTAGCACTATAGGGGAAGGAAATGGATGAGAAATAGAGTTCTTGCTACCTTTCTCTACCGCTAGCTAACCTAGCAAGAGAACAGTAATAAAATTCTGCTGAGGTTGGTTGATGGTGAATTGGTACTATCAGAAGAAAGACTTTATGGCCATGAAAATGATCAGGGGGGTGGAACACCTCTCCTGTGAAGAAAGGCTGAGAGAGTTGGGGTTGTTCAGCCTGGAGAAGAGAAGGCTTCGGGGAGGCCTTATTGCAGCCTATCAGTACTTAAAGGGGGCTTATAAAA
>NW_008795405.1:948520-953736 GCF_000699145.1 Aptenodytes forsteri | reverse complement strand
CATTCAAGGTCAGGTTGGACGGGGCTCTGAGCAACCTGATCTAGTTGAAGATGTCCCTGCCCATGGCAGGGGGGTTGGACTAGATGACCTTTAGAGGTCCCTTCCAACCCAAACTATTCTATGATTCTATGATTTATGCTTCAGAGGTGTGTGTGAATTGTAGCAGCCCTCTGCTCAAACTCCAGGGTGGTCCAGTTTAAATGCCATACCTTGCTCAGAGGTGTGTATAAAAGTCTCAGAGTTATGTCTAAAACTGGTATTTACCTCAAATCTTCCTAGTTGTTTAGGACCATATTCTGAAACAGGTGAACATTTCATCTGCAGGCTCACAAAAGCCAATAACCCACAGGTAGAGTAGAGGTATTGTTTAACATGAGACAGGCCTCTACACAGCTGTGTGACACAGTCCTTAACATCAACATGCCGTAAGAGTTTTGTAACTGTAACAGGAGGTGAGAGTTTCACCAGTTAAGTTAAATTTAGCTGATAATTTTGCATGAATGAAAGAGCAGACTTACCCTTGAATTCTCTGGATATGAATAAGTAATGCCCAACTGTTTCCAAATATATTTCAAAGCATTGTTTTGTGTCAACAAGTTTATCTGAGGTGAACTGGCAAAAACTGTGTTACGGTTTTCCCAAAGCTTCTATGCCAATTGGTTCATCTGTCCATATTTGGGTACACGAGGAGGACTCCATGCTTGAAAATTAAACTGGCGTTTAACAGACAGATACTGCGATTGCAGTTAGCATTCTGGCAGACTGGCATTCGGGTACTTTGTTTACATTACCTCCTTTGGCAACTGAGCCGAACTATGAAAACTCTGGATGTTTTCAGACTTGTTATGTTAATGGCTCATTTTCAGGATCTGTAGCTGGAGTATCAAGACAATACACAGGTATGTGAGTCAAGGATGGTTACAGGTTTGCATATTGTCCAAAATAAAATGGAGGTGGGTGAAGCTTTTATTTATTTATTTATTTAAAATATATATGGAGTTCTTTGCAAATAGCAATAAAGGCTTGCCAGAAGTGTTATTGGTATCTTATTTAGCTGTGCGATTTATACTACAGTCATCCCTAGTTTAGGAGGATGTCCAAGATTAATTAGGTAGTTATGGCAAGACTCATGGACTCATAGCAAGGTAGAGTTCGTTCCATGGCTTTCTGATTGTGCTGCTTACTATTCATGTCACTGGATAGTGGGAAAAGTGCATGTAATAATAAAGCCATAAGTTATATATTACTGCACAAGGAGCAAAGATTAGAGTGGCTGATGCATCTGGTCTCAAGGGGAGAAAGTGAATTACTTTGTGAACCCTCTACACTTACAGTCTTGGCATAAGCATCTAGCGGAATGTTGGAAAAGTCCTCTGTAAGTGTGACTCACTCTATGGGGAAGTGGGAACAGGCAAGCAAAGTGATGTTAACAATCATATATTTAAGAGATAAGGAAGAAAAATGATCAAAAGATAGAGAGCCGTGCACAAAGGACATCATGCCATTGTGGTCAGTAAAACTGAGGAGAATCACTATGATTAGAGGTGCATCAAGAAGTCTGAATGTAATTTCACATGAGCTGCTGGGATTGCAGAGGAAGAAAAAGTTTGAAGGCGTTTGATATTTGCAGAGAAAACTTTAAATTCATACTGCCATTGTTTAAAATGTATTTTAGAGCAGTTCAGTGTTAGTAAAGATCAGTCTTTCAACTGATGCTATTCATAGACTAATAGCAGAGCATCTCTGAGATGTGACATACCCCCTTATTACACGCAATTCTGTGAAAAAGCTGAACGTCTAATTTGTATTGAAATCAATGGAAGTTGTGAATGTTCTCCTTCTTACAGAATGGTTTTTATCTGAAAAAGGGGCTGCTAAGCAGTGTGACATTCACCTTCGCTGTTGTAAATGTTTGTGGAAGAAATCTATAGACAGCTCTGCCGTGAACGTTGCATCTCTGTTATGACCTGGGGGGCATAATGTATGATAATTAAAATGGTTTATTACCCTAAGAGAAGAAACGTATCATTATTGGCATGCAGTCATATCAGGTTATATGCTGCTGTTATAAACATTATTACAACAGAATAATTCACTGTGAGGCTTCAGGGATCATCTCAGTGCCACCTGGTTCTTGCAGGAAGGGCACTAGCAAGAGGGGGGGAATTTTTCCTGGATTTTGTCACCTACAGCATCAGCTCACAGTACCCTGCACTTCTGGCAGTTCTGGGTGAAAAACTTGCCAAACAGAGAATAGTCAAAAAGCTTATTGATTAGGAGGGATGGACGTTCTTTAAAAAAAAAAAAAAAGCATGAAAACCATTTGTCAAAATGCTGGCATATCTCCATTTGTTTTTCTAAGAAGATTTTGTTGACAACAGCCACCATTTTCCATGGTTAGGCTTCTCAGAAGAAGAATCAGTCTAAAGAAGATGCCATGTTAGATGGGCGTTCGTAGAATTTAGGTCACATGAATTTGTCCCTAAGAGATTGCATGTTCGACTGGAATGTTTAAGTTTTTTTCATGTCATACCAAATTTTGTTTTGGCGCACATTTTTATCTTTGCATTTTTAATGTTTTAATGTTTTGTTTATTTTAATTATAAAATCCAGGATATAAATCCAGGTCTCAACCCTGTGACAGCAGGCAACAAACTCTGTGATAATGTTTTTGTACATTTCTTTGCAACTCGGATAATAGCCTTGCCACAATAATTAACTGTTAGTCTGAATTTCCTGGAGCTCATTTAGGGCAGCTAAAACCCACTGAGAAATATGGAAAGGAATGAAATCAGAAATTATGAGAATTATTGTGAGCATAATTAGTAAATAAAATACATCTAGCAAATAATTAGTCCATTAACTAATTTACTAAACAGGGCAACATGTTTGTGCAGTGGCCATTACATGGTTTTGCTCCTGATTTCGTAGCAAATTACCTTTCAGAGAAGTGTGTTAAAGAACGGTTAGAACCTGGTTCTTCAATATCTAACTCACATTCTGTCAAAATCTGGGCAGCCTGATATTTTCATGACAATTTTCTGTCCCAATAAATATTGTACATCTTACTAAAGACTCAAGATCTCTTCCTAAAGCTATTTATGCAGCCATCCAGCTGTGTGATACCATCACTTTTCATGTCCATTTTACTTGCTTGTCTGTTTCTCAATGTGATCTGAATGTTTTCATTTTTTAGGTAATTCAGACCTCTTCTGCCCCAAAAGGTGACAGTCTTGATTAGACTAGGTTAATTTAAAAGATAAAACAAATCTAAGTACCTTCTTTAAAGTGATGTGCTGAGTTACCAAGAGCTATTCCACTGTAACCTGCCAGACATATTATAAGCAAAGGACATGCAAGTGACTAGCAGCTAACGCAGAAGACCTTCAGCTGAAAATGTCTTTAAAGGCCACATATCCTGGAAATTATATTTTAAAAGGTGCTTTTAAATGTTAACCAGTAATGGTACTCATGACCCAACAAAATACACTATTATGCTATTATGGTAATTTATGAGCAACTGAACCTATATATACAAAATACAATCACTGTGTTAGTAAGTACCTTTTTTTTATTTGAGGCAGACAGGCTCAAACCTTTAATTCAATAATACCACTTTATTTTCTTCCCTTTCCAAACCTTCAGCTGGATTTTGGGATAGTCAGAAATGTTTTTGCATGTAAAATGGGCTGTATAAAAGCTCCCTGAGCATCAGTGGGCCAAGTTCATATTTTTGATTCATTAAATGAAACTCTTCTCTTAGCCGTATGGCTTTTGCAATGTTAGGGAATTAACTAGATTTTCTCTTGGCTCCTGTATCAGCAACAAACAGCAGTCAGCATAGTTCTAATTACAGACTGCTGTAAGACAGAATGCAAATGCAGATTCAGATTGATTTACATATTGAATGAAGCTCATTTTCCATTTTGATAGTTCTTTCTCCTAGATCTCTCCGAGCTTGTTTTATTTCTTCTTTAGGCCTCAGTGCTTTACGATTTCTGTGCTTACATGATTTTATTATCACCTCTTTGCTCCAACACACTCCGTTAACAGGAGCAACATCAGCCTGTGGAACCTGGACAGTTTTTGAGTGGTTTTGCTTGCAGGTTCAGGCTGCCTCCTGCCTCCACCTCAGGACAAGGCACAGCTATACACATCTACTCTCCACCCTGGTTTCCATGGGAGGAAGGCTCAGGTGCATCGCTGAGATGGGAGCTGCAGCACGCTCCAACAGGTACTGATCTCAGCACCCAGGGAACCACCTCCCCCAAGGTGCTACATCATGTCTCCTCATGAAGAGTGTGGAAAAGTGCACTTTTCATGTTTCTGTACTTGTCAATGTCAATCAAAAATAGAAACTGTGAAATACCATGGGAGTAGTTGTTGCTCTGCTCTTTGCAGTCCAAATTCTGAAACAAAGGTTATGCTCAGGAAAATATGTGCAAGAGTGCTTCTACATCTTTGTTCTAAAAAGGCTGAAAAGCAAAAATAGCCATCCACATTACTAATTAGCTACTAAACTGCAGATCACTTCTGAAGGGTACAAACTGCTAGTTGTTGTTTTTGTGGGAAACATAGTTTGAATAAAGCACCAGGGCACAATGGGGCTTATATTATTGTGTTGGCAAATGCAAAGTGGGAGGGAAGCCATAACTCTTCTGCTATACACAAGCACACATGCAGGTTTCCTGCAGTTCCGACATACAAAACTCACAGAGGGACATTAGATCACTGACAAACTGGTAACAAACGCAATTTACCCAAGAGTTATATAGAAACATAGAATCATAGAATAGTTTGGGTTGGAAGGGACCTCTAAAGGTCATCTAGTCCAACCCCTCTGCTGTGGGCAGGGACATCTTCAACTAGATCAGGTGGCTCGGAGCGCAGAGCCCCGTCCAAACTGACCTCGAATGTTTCCAGGGATGGGCCAGCCACCACCCCTCTGGGCAACCTGTGCCAGTCTTTCACCACCCCCAGTGTAAAACATTTCTTCCTTATATCTAGTCTAAATCTACCCACCTTTAGTTTAAGGCCATTCCCCCTTGTCCTGTCGCAACAGGCCCTGCTAAGAAGTTTGCCCCCATCTTTCTTACAAGCCCCCTTTAAGTACTGATAGGCTGCAAGAAGGTCTCCCCAAAGCCTTCTCTTCTCTAGGCTGAACAACCCCAACTCTCTCAGCCTTTCTTCACAGGAGAGGTGTTCCACCCCCCTGA
>NW_008795405.1:922288-947013 GCF_000699145.1 Aptenodytes forsteri | reverse complement strand
CACACGCAGGCCTCCTGGCATTTTTGCCTGACTTCCTCTTTGTTGGGATGCATCGCTCCTGATTGGAGGAGGTGATCCTTGAATATTACCCAGCTTTGGGCCCCTCTCTCTCCTGAAGTCCAGGGTAGTGAGCCTGCGGTCATCCTAGAGAACAGTTCCCAAAATAAATACTGAAAGATGTGTAGATAGTTGTGAGTTATTAATGGGTACGTGGTTTCTTCACAGATAGAGTATATTAAACTTAATTCCCTCTTCAGGGGATTCCCTTTCCCCTTCAGGGAACTCAGCTTCAGCTGCTCAGCAAATTGCCCAGCCGGCTGGGATGCAGGCTCTCCCGCTGGTGTACAGCTAGCAGTGTAGGCAGCAGTAGGAAAATTTCTGTGCTCTGGCAAGTCTCGGCTAATTCACAGTCCTGCAACCCTTTCTTCTTAGAGCACAATGGCTTTTGGATCACAAGCTAAATCATTTTTGGCTTTATTACTTCTTAACATTACACGTGTTAGCTATTCATACTTTGTTGCAGTGTCTTTTGAGGTATTCTTTGTGACTCTGAGTATCATTTGTGCCTTCACATATTTTCATATGCAATGAAAACTCATTAAAGAACAAATTCAGACACAACCTCTCATTTTTATATGCTTTCCAGGTCCATTGCAATTGCATTCTCTATTAAGTTGTTACTATTCTTGCCTACTCTTCATAAAAATACATCAGTATTATTAAAATTTAGTGTACCAGAATTACTATGAAGTGCTTTGGACTTTTATTATCATGCTTTCTCATTTCAAAAACTTTTTTAAAAAGCCTCAATGTAAGACTCAGTCTGGGGAACTGTGATATAACAAAACTTGGTTCACCAAGCGATTTCTCATAGCTCCTGCCTTTCTATAACGCTTTTCCAAATTTCAGTCAGAGGTCTAGTCAGTGGTGCTAAGGGAACATTTTTTCATTTCCATTTCCAATGACAGTATTTGAAAAGCTCATATAAACCCCTGCCCTCACAGCTTCCTTCCAAAACAACTGATATGTGGATGTAGTAGACCAAACAGATACTACTGCCCAGACAATAGTATCTATGAAAGTTTGTGGGAGACTATGGTCTGAGTATTATTCAGCTGAAGTGCAGATACTGCTTTATAGAAAATTAGTCTAAACTAACTAACTTCCTAAAATATTTATTTCAGATACTTTGGCCAGAACACTGAATCTGAGCTCACATTACTCAGTCAAACCAGATCTATATCTTTCTGTTGTCTCAGAAGTCTTCCTCGTAGATGTAATCTAATGCCCTAAATGTGTAAGCATTGAGAAGGATCAGGAGGTTTCATTTGGAGCTAACTCTAAAGATTAACTAAGGGTCTATTGTATTAGTTCAAATACTAGAACTTTATTATTTGTAATTCTATTCAGTAATATGTTGGGATTCACCCAAAAAACCCCTCAGATGAGCCATTTTTAAGCAATAAACATTCTGGACCCTTTCATCAGTAGTTTGCATTATTAACTTAGAACCTAACTTATTTTTTGTTCATCAATGTTCCTGGATATGAAGAATTTTCAAGAAGAAGATAGTTGATCCAACGCAGCTAAATCATTTTAATTCATGCTTATCCGGAATACCAGTGTGGAAAACTGTAAGTAGGAGTTAAGTGACAAGTGCATAATTAGGTGCAAATTGCTTGCACATTTATACGAAGTAAAACAGTCAAATATCAAATAATGAAATAAAAGAGCTTTTAAGGAAGACTATCAATATTTAAATGCCATGACTGCCAAATAATAGTTAGTCATTTCTGTCAGCTAAAGTATAGGAGTGAATTTTTGACAGTGCCTCTTGGATTAATTTAGATTTAGCCAGGATGTGAAAGTAATATTTCATGAAGACTACAAGCAGCTTTTTCACAGAGTTGTACCCATGGGTACAATAAAATGGGGTCTAGGGAGAACAAAAACTGTCTTCCAGAAGTTCTGTGTTTTGGGATAAAGCCAGAAGGAGCTAAGAGCCTTATGAAATACTGTGCCTAGGCACATAACGCAGTGCTGTAAATTACACTATGGGGGCTAGACACATACGTTAGGTTGAGCAGTGCTGAGCTTTTCTGTGCCTAAATCCCAGGTCTCGATCTATCAGCTTAACAAAGTTGACTTTGAATGCCTCAAAATAGCTTTGAAAATGGAAGGAATCATTAGAACATCACCTGCATAGGAATGAATATATCTCTGGGACAGTTTATTAAACAGATGCCAACTTCTGCTAGTGAACAAAAAAATTATTCTAATCCACCATGAAATTGAAAACACATAAGTAAAATGCTATGGCGTAATAACACAGAAAAGGCAATCAATCATTGCAGCTATCTAAATTCATGTTCTTTTCATGATGAAACAAACAATCTAGAAGAAGACATTAAAAATACAGTAGATAAGTGTCCAGTGAAGATGGTTTCTAAAGTGTGTAGGGCATATAAGATAAAAAGGAAAGGTAATGACCCTGCAGCAAAGCCTTCATGTGGTAGAAGGATGATAGAAGGATAACAGAAACCTTTGCTCACTGAGTCACCTCTCTGAAGTTCAGGGGTCTGTTTCTTTGCAAGCTTCATTAGGACTGACAACAGTGAGTGAGTGTTTTCTGTTTTGATTTAAATCAGCAATTAAATCCATCCAATGCCTTTCAATTGACAAGCAGCAATTTCATGTGGTGTAATAAAGGAACAATTTCATGTGGTGTAATAAAGAAACAATGACAAGACAAAGGACATGACAACCAGCTAGCAGTCACCACAGTAGCAACAGAAACATCATGGTATTTGTGGGGAAGGCAAAGTGGAGGCTCTTACTTCCAAAGTTGAAGGTATTATCCTCTCACAGTGCTTCATTTTAATGTCAGACCAACAATAAGTTACTATAACTATGTGGCAATCCACCAGCTCATCCACAAAATCATATTGTCAGTGAGTAAATAGGAAAATGATATGCTGTGTTGTCAGTGAAGAGTTGAATTTATCGAGGAGAAATTAAGGACATGCTTTTGCTAATCACAATTCATACCCATAAATATTTGCTACTGTTCTTCAGCAGCTCTAAATATATCTCCCTGAGTGAATATGTTCTATTAGCTGGAATTTTATTCTCCACTTCTATCCCCAGAGAACGTTATCCTCATTCGCTTATCTGACTTGAAAAATAAAATCTTTAAGCTTTGCCTCTTCTATAAATGCCTTTGCTTCTCCTTGGCATTTCCTGCCACAGTGCTCTATCACAGCACTCTCCACTGCTGACACTACCCCTTGAGCTCTCAGGGGCACAAACTGATGGTGTGGTTATATGTCTAGTTAAGCAGACTTTATTGTTCTTAACTTTTCTTCAACAAAGCATCAAAAAAACTGTTATACAGAGAAGAAAACAAAAATGAATACAGCAATTCGTTCCCACCGAGGCCTATTCTCACTGCCAGTGCCTGGCATAAAGGCTTCTCAGGTGATATCACCTCTGATGCATGAAGCAACACTGTGCTGGCTTCTGAGTTCAAGGATGCAGCCAGTGTATCAAGCCATGTGAGAAAAATCCCAGGCTAAGGGTGCAGCAGGTGAGTATGGTCATGAACAGGGCTTTTCTGAGCGCAAGATACAGCCAGGCGGTGAACCCTTGATGGACAAGGTCTGGCACATTTGGTCACGGGGGTGAGAAGAGACTGAGACAGTGCTGCAAATGCATGAGAGGGAGCTTCAACTGTGTGGCAGCAGAAGTCAGGGGTTAGTTATGTGAGATCGCTTGCTAGACTTGGTGTAATAGGGAACACAAAGACATATGTAGCGACATACATAGCAGCTAGAAAGATCATTACATTACCCTCCCTTCCCCAGCCATTACCTCCTCTTCATCCTCTTATTTCACAATGCCTACTCAGCACCTTTATAATTAATGTTTATTAATCAGTCTGCCAGAATCAAAGTAGATTAAGGAAGATTTAAACTACACACTGTAATAGCTTTGAAGGAAACCAGAGGGCAAATAAATGCTTTCAGAAGCTAAATCTGGGTGTTCATTAGTTATCTGTGTGACCAAGAGGCCGCAAAAAAATTAACCTTGTAAAAGTGGAGAATATGAAATTATTTTCTGAAAGTTCACATCTAAATTACTACAAAACACTCTGATTCATTTTGAAGTGAATTTTAGAATTTATAGTGCACTCTTTGTTGGCTTGAGCACCTAGAGTGTTGTTTATCTCCACCTGTATGGAGCATCTTTGATCTGGATCTGTGCCTTGATCTTTTTTGCGTTCCTACAATCACAAGAAGTGATTCAGATCCCAGAGCCTGTTCTGAGTACTTATTGCATGCCACATTTCCATGCCTTCCCAGTACAGAAGTTGAAATGGATTCACACCCGTCTCTGGGAATCTTAACATTGCACTGTGCCAGTCTGTGCAGAGATTGTTCTATTACAATAAAGATGTGGGGTCAGCTCATCAGCTGGTATCAATTGGCATAAATCCAACATCTTCACAGAAGGAACCAGATACATTTTTGTGTAACAATGGTAGAAATCAAGCAATTCAAAACAAGAGATAAGCCCTCCCACTACAGACTTCCATGCAACTCATTCTTTCAGTAACCGAGAATTTCATCCACAGGATCTGTGAGAAGAAATTGCATTAGAAAGGGACTAGCTATTTAAATAGCCAGCATTAATGATACACACAGGGCCTAATAATCATAGGGAAATCGCGAGTGCTAGAGGCAGAAAAGAGTGTTCTCACAACCAAGAAAATGGAAAGAAGTTTATGAAGTTTATAGGTTGGGCTTTTGAAGGTGAAAATTGCTAGGTTACTTGATTAAAGGCTCATCTCCATGAACATGAAAGAGGACAGAGGCACCACGAAAGGGGGGAACCCCAATAAAAGTCTCATGATCTGATGGTGACACCCATCACCATGGCTCCATGGGAGGGGCTCTGTGGAGCACCTTTCAGACTAAGAGGGGTTATTGCCTGCAGGGGTATGACACTCCATGTGGGATATGGGAAGAGCATTTTAGGATTGTACAAGACATTACAGGAAGTTTAGGGGAGGAACCAGAGGGATCCAGGTAGATTGAGGAGGAACAAGTAAGGGAAAACAAATGGATAAAAGGGTCCGGTTGCATGTAACTAGGCTACTGGTCAATATGCTTGTCTGGCCATTCCTGTCAGCTGATCAGTGCAGTCTGTCCTCTCTTCTTATTAAACTCAATTTCTAGCCATTTTTCTGAGTGAGGGACTATTCTGTGTGCCTGTGTGTGTACGCAGGTCTAAGTGCAGCAGCTGGAGCCAGACCAGAGGTCAGAGGGGCTGTGTGCCTGGGGTGCCAGCAACTGGAGAGACCAGGGTCTGTGCATACTGTGTGGGTGCATGTGCCAGTGTGTGATCACTACCAAATATCCAGCTGGACTAGCCAGCAAGTAGGGTAGAGGCTTGGGAGCCAGACACCAAAGCAGCAGAAAGTCTGGGCTGGATAGTGGAAAGACCAGAGGGTCGGCAAGTTGGCTACTAGAGGGACCAGGAGGTCCAAGCCAGCTCCTGGGGGTCAACTGAGAGACATGTTTGCATGTGTGTGTTTGTGCATGAGGCAACAGGAGACCAGGGAACCCAGGGCCAGCTACTGGGCAAACTGGGTGTCTAAGGCCAGTTACTGGAGGATTCAAAATGTGTGCGTGTCTCTGTGTGTGTAGGTCTCAGCACCAGCAGATGGACTTGGGCTGCTGGCCACAGGGGCTTGCATGTGCAGGTGCCAGCAACTGGGGAAACTGGGGGTCCGGGGGCCAGCTAGTGCAGGGATCCATGTCATATATACGTATACCTTTCCCACTAACAGACCTTCATCCTGAACTGCCAGAGAGGGGAACAGGATTAGGCAGTCTGTGTTTGCATGAGTGTTTCTGTCTGTGTTAATTTGTGTGGCTGTCCATGTATATATGTGTATATCGTGTATGTGCATGTGTGCCCATGAGGAATACGTGCCACTGGCTGGACCAAGGAACATGGAGCTGCTGCAGCTCTGCCTCTCTCAGGCTACTGGATTCAGTGGCTCCTAACAAAGGTGACCAACACGACATGTGTATAGGAACCAGGCAATTTATCCATATATTAAGGCATCTATACATTATCTATATGTTTGAAATATGTCTGCATGGTTAGAAACGGCACTTATACTCAACAAGACTTTTCCAAGATTAAGTCAATTTGAAAAATGACTGTGACAGAGAGGTTTGTGTCGCCAACACAAATTCCTTTTTTAAGACCATAACTGCTAAAACACATCCTTGTGACCACTAAAATTATTTTGCGTCACCTAACCCAGATAGTCACTTCCAAATACTGGAAATCACACAAATGTCTCTCTTTTGCTAATAGGAAGAGAACCCACCAATGTGGGAGTGTTTGGGAGCCATCCTGTTCTGCACAAAGCAAACCAGAGTCCTTGGAAAATGTTACCTGTCGTGCCCAGTAAGGTGCTTTTATGTCTCAGTTATATATGCCAATAACCGTGGCAACAGTAGATTGAAACGTGGACCTTGGCTTCTGGGTTTTCGTTTCATTTTGTTTATAAACTGGAACCCAGGTGGGTCTATCTGGGCATTTATTTTTAATATCACAAGACAGTTCTCTCCAGAAATTTTCAACTACTAGGCAATATGCGATGAGAGACAAAGGCTCTCAGTGTGAAAAAAATCAGACATACCCCAAGACGATGATCTTCAAAAACACAGGTTTAACTAACTGGCTTTTTAAAATCTTCCTATAGGAACTCAGCCTTAAGAGCAATACGATACCAATGTTATTCCTATCCTTAAGGAATCTAGACATCACCACATATGTTTTATTTTTCAGCACTCACACGAAAAACTTACCCCGCTTATCAACACTGCATATGGCCCAGAATTACATGTATTCATGGGAAGCTGTCTAGTTTTTGGCCATCTGGTTCATCCTTTTGACAGTGCAGGATTGTTTCCAGTACTGTATCTAAGGCATTAAGCAAGTAACATTAAACATCTTAATAGAAACCTGAAATGAAACCAAGTCTGATAATCTACTAAGACTTTGAAATGATGAAGTGTAGCTTCTTCCTATTTTTAAAATTTTTGCAGAAAGTAAAACCTCAGGTTTAGACAAACCTGATTAGTTCTAATATAAACTTCAATCCTGTTGATTTGGGCTATAAAAATCATACCTCCAGAGGAACCATGTAAAGGCTATGACATAAACTCTGTGTATTTTTGCAGCCATGCAGCACTTGTGGCAACAGTGTAGAAAACACCCTCATCTTAGGGTGACATTAGTAAAGAGCAAAAGTGCTGTAGTCCTAGTGACCAGCTCATGTTACAATATAAATGGTGACTGTTATAGTTCAGATCTTTTCAAACTCAGGGAAACAGATTGGTTTGCCTGCTAACCTCCCTGTAACAATAAGACTAAGGTCTTCAATACCAATACACATTTGAAATCAGATTTCAAAGTACTAGTTGAAAGTGGTCTACTCTAATGTTGTTTAACAGATGCAGAAACTGAGACAGCAGGAGGAAAAAGTATTTGCTATAGTCACTATGCAGATCTGCATCAGAACTGGAAACAGACTCCTGTTCTCCCAAGTCCCAGCCCAAAACCCTATCTTGTAGGTCATATTACTAAATTTATAGCAAATTATTTTATATAAAAGTCATACTTAGCAATGTAATTGGAGTCACCAAAAGTGCTATTTTCCATGCAGTCCCATTAGTTGCCTAGGTGAACATCTCTGCCAGTAACGTCTGAACTCACCACCTAATTCCCCTCACATTTGGCACAAATGCTGCGTTAATTAAGTTCCTATTAGCATTACACACACGGGTGATGAATGGGTGAGAGATACGTTGTAATTGCTCTGAATGAAGGAAAAGTTCAAGTCTGGCCTTATACTTTGAGACCAGAGACCCCTTCAACGTGCTCCTACCATCAGAGACACATTTTTTTTGAGCTTGTCCTTCCTTGAAAGGAGTGGAGATGCTGAACACAAGGAAACCAGGCAGGGGACATTGTCTCTCCTTTGCACCACTCAGCAGCTTTCTGCACCACAGAGACAAGAAATTGGAGATGAGCCAGGTGTACGGCCAGGGGATTGCAGGGATCTACTGGAGCAACCAGCTGTGTGAGTTTAATTGCAAAGTGACTCCTTCAGCCAGACAAAAATTGTCATCCAGACCTCAGCTGTTCTGCTTAAGCTTCTTTTAACAGCTGGGTGAGGATCTAAGTATGTGAGAAATGCTATAAATGCTTTACTTTCTAATTACTTCTCCACTCTCTTCTGGACAACAGTTTTATTTTGACACCTTCACAAGTCATAGTGCAGGTTGCCAATGAGGAGACAAAGGCAGATATGTAATTGAGAAAATATATAAATTGTCTCTTAACCTTTTAGAGGTAAAAGGAAAGGTTAATAGAGTAAAAAATGCTTTCAGTAATCGAATACTTGTTCAAGTTTTCATTAGGCAAAGATCCAAACCAGTCATTATAGTTTCAGTGAAGTGTTTTCAGCTTGACAGATATTTCTGAAAAATGTTCTTTCCAGGCTGACCTGAAAGTTTGAAAAGGAATTCAGTTATTCAGGGACCTGAAAGGAACTATGGTGGTTTTGTGTTGTTTTTTGGATGGTTTTGGTGTGTTTGGGGTGGGTTTTTTTGGAACTTCAAGCAAAGCAGATACTGTCACAATAATCCTGACTAGCTGGGCTCAACCATATCCTTATCTCAGAGTTTACATACAGCATTAGGACTCCTTAAGGGGGATGCTGATGAACTGGGTTTCTGTGGCAAGGTTTTGTTAGTGGGGGGCAAGGGGGACTGCAGGGGCGGCCTCTGTGAGAAGGGACCAGGGGCTGCCCCATGCCAGGTGGAACTGGTTCCAGCTGACTCCAAACGAGACCCGCAGCTGCCCAAAGTTCAGCCCATCAGTCAGGCTGGTGGCATCTCTGTGAAAACATTTAAGAAAGGGTAAAAACCACTGCACAGCAGCTGTGAGAGAGGAGCAATAAAAATATGAGGGAAACAACCCTGTAGACATGAAGGTCATTCCTGCTCCCATGTTGGAGCAGTTCATGAAGGACTGCATCCCCCATGCTGGAGCTGGGGAAGATTGTGAGGAGGAAGGCGTGGCAGAGACAAAGCGCTATGAGCTGACTGCAACCCCCATTCCTAAAACCCTGCGCCGCTTGCAGGTGGGAGGAGGAGGAAGAAGAGTCAGGAACGAAGGAGTGAAGTTGAGCCTGCGATAAAGGGGAGGTGGGGAAAGGTAGTTTTAGTTTTGTCTTTGTGTCTCACTATCCTACTCTATTTTTAATTGGCAATAAATTAAATTAATTTTCCCCATGTTGAGTCTGTTTTGCCTGTGATGGTAATTGCTGAGTAATCTCCCTGCCTTTATCTTAACTCAGAAGCTTTTCCACCTTACCTTCTCCCCCTGTCCTGCTGAGGAGGAGGAATGAGAGAGCGGCTGGGTGGGAGTCTGGCAGCCAGCCACGGTCAACCCATCACAGCTGGTATGGTGGGACATCAGAGAATCAAGCACAGGGGACATAAAACTACAGTAACAAAAAGTCTTCCCTTGTCATTGGTTATATCTTCTCTCATACACATATTTCAGTTTCTTGGAGCAATAAAAGTAACATTTGGAAATAAATACTAGAAGAAATAGGGAGGTTCGGGAGCTGACAGTTGCTGCATACCTGTCTCATTTTATTACCCAAAACTATATGCTTTTGGCTGAGACCAGCTCCATCCTAACCCATCGCTTTCTGCCTGCAGTCTTCTGTATGTGAAGTCTAAGCATCTCAGCCAGATACCTGGCAGCAAACTGCCTCTTCAAAAGAGCATAAATATTTCCTAGCTCCTGTGTAATACCTGCAGCCCCATGTGGATATCTCAGATACCCCAGGGATGTCTTGAATGGCACTTACATTTAGGCAACAGAAGTAGACCTCATACCAAGGTCAAGTAGCCCAAGGAAGGAAGACTCTGGGAGGAGCCCCACTCCCCTTCTTCTATGTGATTAAGGTCTAATCCAACACATATAAATTGGAAAGGGGAAGCCATCAAGAAAAAAATTTACATTATTGTAAAATGCTGCTGCTATGATATGCTTCATCAAGACTCACATCTTATTACTATTAACTCAGTGTCACAGGCTTCCTATCCACCAGGATATTATGACTGAATTAATTTCATAATTGTTCACCAGTTTAGCAAAATGATATCCACTTATTTTCCCCTTAACCATAAATAAACACCATTCCCATCTTTTCTTCCTGTTCATCACTGCATTCTTGGCAAGCATTTTTTTTTCCTTTTTTCTCTTTGTTGGCAAGTTTTCAAGGGCAGTCGAAAACAATGTTGAGAAAAATCACGACTGAGCCACTCATGACTGCTATGACAAGAACTGCTGCATTATAATTGCACAGGGAGACAAAGGCTGACAGCCTTTTTATGTTTCAGCAGCCATTTAAAGCTACTAACCTTGAAGGCAATGGCAGCCGCTGACCCTAGGAGGCTGAATCTGGTTAGTGCTGAGCAAGAGGGCGAAGGGCTGAGCGGCTCTAACAGCCAGCCAGGTCAGGAGCAGCAGAAGGGCTCAGCACCCCAAGGGTTTGGCCCCTGACTGCTGATTTTTTAAAGCTGCCTGGGCTGAAATGCTGATTCTAGCAAGTTTACTTGTCCTTGCAGCTTGTTTCAGGTAGCAAAGTAAGGCACCCCACGACTGTACAGCTAATAACTCAATTTAGGATCTGGTCTTGAAGGGCACAAAGTACCTCAATTCCACGGGACCTCCCTGGGAGCTGATGACATTTGGCACTCTGTAGGGTCAAGCTCTAAGAGCAAATAGAAATGAAAGGCTCCTCAGTTGATTTCTCACAAAGCTATGCAGTGAAGATTGGCTAGAAGTATAATAGATTGAGTTTGGCTCAACAGATTGAAGTTAAAAGTTATGATGTAATACCGAGTATTTATGGACCTGCAGTGTGTTGTAGCTGCAATTACAAGGCATCTGGCAAAATTCTGTGGTGGGTAGGGACTAATCTATAAGGGCTATTAATTTCACTGGTAATTTGGCTGAAGTAAGGCCAGTAAAGTCAAATTAATTCTGTTGCAAAGCTGTGAAGATACTCAGTTTTTAAGACTAAAAGGTTTAAGCTACAGTCTTCTGTCTTTAACAGATGATCAGTCCCTTAAACTAAACCTACTGCAAAAAACTTCAGTGTTACAATTATTGAAGCCTTTATAATCTGTTCTGAGTCTTTGTTATAGGCTGCCCTTGGTGCTTTCTTTACCTGATTTTAATTAGGAATATATCTGAGCTTGGGAAAGTAATACCTGAAACTGAAAAGAGGTTTGTAATGACAACAGTACTGGAAATATTTGTTTGTATTCAGAACATGGAAGTGATGTGGGTTACTGCTAGCTGGTACCCTTGATACCATAGCCATTTTGTTCAGCTCCGTACAATCCTAGTAGTTAAGCTCAAGTACTGTTGTTGTTGTTGTTGTTGTTGTTGTTGTTATTATTTGTATTTCTAGACAAATGCATTTCTGGGTTTTAAATCAGGTATGTGTTTGAAGGCTTTACTGTTTTGTTCTTTGCCTTCCCCCTCTTTCCCTTGCTCCTAGTGTGATTCCAATAATTTCAGGGGGAAAAAAGATTACTGGGAGGTTAGACACTGGCTCCAGGCCTCTCTGAGCTGGAATTGTCATCCTGCCAGTCCTGTGCAGAGGATTTTCATCGGCTGCTAACCAGCACAGGCAATTCAGAAGCCTGTTTTCAGTTCTTAATCCTGCAAAAGTCCCCTTTACACAACATAGCACCCCAAAACTGTTTTGCACATCACTGGGCCGGGATCTGGGTGGTCTGCCCAAGATTTCAAAGATGTTTTGTGGGAAGGGGGAAAAAAAGGAGGATGACTTTGTTCCTCATCTTGTTTTCAAGATAGCTTGTTCCTGAAACTGGCAGAGAAGAGGATGTGCTGAGTCTTGCACAGTGTCAAGTTCTGAACACCGCACTTCTCCCTCATTAATTTTACCTAGGACTTATATGTAGTCTAATCACGGAGTAAGTGAGCAGCCATTAAAAACATCTAGTTCTCCTTAAATTAAATATGTGTTATAAATGATGATTGCTTTTCTAAATGTTCCTGCGGTTATTAGTACAGCAAAGGAATTTGAAACAGTTACTGCAAAACAATATTAGTAGATTGCATTTACTGAGTAAAAAGGAGATTATTTTCTTAATTGTTTGTGCTGTAACATGAATGTTTAATATAACGTAAACTCTGGCATTTTTTAGCACAAACAAGAGTGGCAGTGTTCTCATATCCTCTTGCTCAGAAAATCTGTCAAATGAACAAGTGTTAACAAGCAGTTTGAAAACAGTCAATGCCTCCACTCACATGTTTTATTAATCACCATAAACAGAATTGAGATCAGATACTCTGCATGAAGTACATCAACACTATTTGAAGATACAAACTTGAAAAATTACATGTCCAGTTCTGATCTCACTCAATTTTTAATACAAATTATGGTCATAAAGAGCTTTGTTGCAGTGTGTTAAAATGCCACAGAGCCTACTTTGCTTATATCACTTGAAGTATTTGGTCTGGGAGACACACTTCAAAAACATGTGCTGACTCTGCTTCTGCCACAAATGGTGCCACAGGAGTCCCTCTGCGCCCAAGTCGCTGTGTCAGCCAGGGAATAGGAAACGGGCTCAGTTCCCTCTGAGGAGGGCACTCATCATCATATCTCTCCTGGCAGAGAAGCACAGCCTACCATCTGGCTACCAATTAAGCAAAACATAAGAAAGTGCTTTTGCTGCTTTCAGTTGAAGCTGATTTACTCTCCCTGCAGTACTCAAAGGTCTAAAGAGGAAGATGATGTCCAAGAGCTGAGCACAACACACCAGGCTGGAAGTTCAGGTGTTTATTTGAGAAGGAATAGCATTGGGAACTGACTTCTAAACCTGTTTGAGCATTACATTAAACAGTCATTTGGTAAAATACTGAAATGGTAGTTTCAAGCAAGGACTGGAAAAGAAATCTCCTCTCCCAGGAACCTGATTTCAGAAAAAGGTTAAGGGCAGTGACCTCCACCAGGAAAATGAAAGCCTCCTGCCAGGGCTATGTGAGCTACTGCTGCAGCTCCAGAAAGGGTCTGGATTTGACAGCAGCATGTCCAGCGCTGCCTAGTGAGTAACGTGGAGCTATGTGCTAATCTCTGATCCTATGGTGTACAGGCAATCTCAGCATTTATTGGAGTCATGATTTATTGAGAATTGAGAGCATTTCTCCCCCTGCAAGATCAGCACCCTAGGCAGCAACACATTTTCTTGTTCACCAAGAAGCTCATCCACAGCTAAGAAATTAAAGAAGCAGGGAGAATTATTCAGCAGCACCAAAACCAACAAAAACTGTGTAAGCCTTTGCAAGGCATCTCTAAGCAGCACATTGAGCTTGTAGCACAGCCCAGCCATATTTCAGAAGCAAAGAGAGGATGTTTGTGCTCAGCCAAAGGGGAGCCGAGACCGGGACCCAGAAACTGCTGCAAATGCTCAATTCTGATAGCTGCATAAACCCACTGGGATCCTGGTGTGCTTGGGGGGAAAAGGAGGCTGAAGTGTAAGCAATGGCCAACGTCCAGCTTTTGAAGGAGAAAGGATACATGAAGCCTACAATGAGCACATCCTTCCCACTGTTTCCCCAATCTTGTCCCATGACATTAGGGAAGGAAAAGCAATAACAGAAACAGTAATAAAATTAAAAACTGTGAGGTCGAGCAGGTCCCCTTTCCTTTGCCTGCTCACCCAGGGCTCCAAAGGGAGCCAGCTAACGATGTGCAACAGGCTCATAGCAACCAGCTCGGGCAGGCTGTGCTGGTGCGATGGGAGGTGCAGGAGGCAGGGAAAGCTGCCTGCAAAGCCAAGCACAGGTGATACAGCCCACTGGGGAGGGAGCTGTGCCAGGGAGCAGAGCCTGGTGTCTACCTGGCCACACCACACCATCTCCAGAGCAGCTCGTGTTCCAGTATAGTTGGATTGTTAGAAAGCAATTTTGATAATGTACCTGTGGTAACGTCATAATTAGATATTAGTAACATATACTTCATAAAGTATTACGCATGTATCTGCTCATAGGCACTACTGTTGTGTAGAGTGAACTATCAAAGACTCGGAATAAAAATGTACGTAAAAGTGAACTGTAACAGGTTTCCTGAGACTATAAGCTGAAAGTACAGACACACGGTGACTCTGTGGGTTATACACTCAAATGGACAATTTCTTATATAGAATAATGTAACATTGAATAGAAGCTGCTGTGTTTCCCTGACCTGACCAGACCATCACAAACCTTTCTGTGAGTTTAGGTCACACAAACTGATTTTTAAGCTTCCCTTAGAGCAGCAAGTCTGAAACTTCAGCTGATTTTTCTTTAAATCTCTCAAGCTGTACTTTTCATGTCTGATACCTCAAAGCGAATGAACTGATCCTTCCGAAATTCTGCATTAATACTTGTTTCTAAGCTTGTCAAGCATGAGAAGACAGACAGACTTATCACCGGAGTAAGGCAGAGCCTTATCCCCCAGCTGTATCACTAGAACATGATGAATTGGTGTTTAACAAAATTCCTTAATGCTACAGGCAATGACACAATGAAATCTTAGTCTTGCTTTTCCTTTTCTGTTTTACTGTACAAGTAAGAAACTTAGAAATAGCTATAACTGTTACGTTATCCCCAATCCCCAGTGGATGGATCCTTAGTGAGGTATGACTATATGTAAAATTTTATGTATTGAATTGTTCTGGGACAGTCTGAAGGTCTAAGAAGAAAAGCAAACTCTCCTGTTTTGGAGTAAATAATGCTTGAAGACATTAATTTTCCTTACATTCATTGCAACATAGAATGGTTCGAATTGAAAGGGACCTTGAAAGATAATCTACTCCAACCTCACATCATCTAGTCCAACTAGGCTATGCAGAAATCTCTTCAGTAGATTCACTAGTCTTTAATTCAAGGGTCTTTTTTTGTCCCTTTGAAGCATTTGGTATTGGCTGCTGTTGGAAATAGGATATTGAACTAGATGATCCACTTGGCTGAGCCACTATGGCAGTTTCTGTGTTCCTTTTTATGAGGGGGGAAAAAAAAAGATTTAGGGGGTTGGGTGTGACTTGTATTCAAATAAGTGTGACGTATCTGTCCTTATAGTAAATAACTTTTATTACATACAGCATAATAAAAATAATAAGCAAAAAATTGCTTGGGTGCTTCTGAATGTGTAGTTAAATGAAATGCTTGTCTCCAAAGAAAATAAACACTTCCAAGTGGTTTGATTTTGAAGAATATGAGAACAGTAATGAGTTACTAACCATAAAGTTTATTTTCACTATCTTCCTGGTTAAAAAAAATTTGTTTGACAAAATTGTCCAATTGCGTGTAATTTCTAAAATTAAAACCATAGCTGAAATCAAATTAAAATATCATTAACCTGACACAGAGAAAAATAAAATGGCTCAGTATCAAATATATTATGTTAGCTAAAAATATGGAATAAACAACAATTCCTGCAAAATCCAAAGGCAGAATTCTCATTTATTTATCAGCTACAAAACCCAAGGCATTAGCAAATCTAGTACTAAAAGTTGTGTTTTTATATTCAGTCTACTAATGTGAGAAGGATCGCTGCACTTGTAGAGAGCAAACCAGGTTTAAGTAAAGTTTAATAACAACTGTATGCATTGCTGTAATTAAATAGACATTAATAACTGGCAGTCAAGAAAGTCACAAAGAATTACAACAGTGGGTTATTTGGCTCTGTTGTCTTCAGTTTTATAAGGATTCCTGCTAATTAGGGACAATATTTAGATAAACAGTTTAAGTGAAAGTGACGATTTTTCAGGACTGAAATCTGGTCCTCAGCCACTAATGTTTATGTGTTTGCAGCTCTGTCAGACAGAAAACCTGCATCAAGTGTTGGAGATGCCATCACCTACAGATTCTTTTCTGTGCTGGTGTTTCAGCCACAGGTCTATGTATGTGCATCTCCCTCTCTAATATCTATATACAGACTTTTTCAGGCCATGGAGGATTAAAAATAGGTTAAAATCCATTAGTGCAGGTGTACTGTTGCTGATCTGAAACAAAGTTTTCACTTCTGCAAGGCTATTGTCTCTTCTGTTTGGATTTTACATATTTTATGGGAAAGCCTCCAGGAGTACATTAAGCAACATGAAAATGATTTGTCACCCCCTCTACCCTGAGGAAGAAATTGTATGTTCAGTGCAGTGTTTTGTTCATTTAAAAAAATGTATGCCTATGCTCATGTTCATTGATTTTATTGTTATACAGTACTACATCGGTATGTCTGACAGGAAGGTTATGGAAGTCAGCGCTAAACTTTCAAGGTTCAGTCCTGAAGGTAAACCTCAATACATAGCTAGAAATTAGAAGGGGTTTCCTTCCTTCTTCAGCTTCTGAGGGTTTGAACATGGTTGTCTTCCTGCCCTTGGCAACCCCTTGTAAGGAGCTGTAGGACTCAGAATTGGCGGTACTTCCCTTCCGCAGTCACCTGACAAATACATGAAATCAGAGTACAGCCATTTCATGTAGCTGAAGTTTTCCCTGTTTATTTTAAAAGTTTTCTCAGGAAGTCACCCAATATAAGAAATTTTAAAAGTATCTGACTAAGCTTACCATAGCAATGAGGCATCTGAACTACGACTATTTTTTAACAGCCGGCCACTCAGGCTCCTTTTGGTCTTCAGTTCCCTCAAGACTCCATTTCACCCTGTAAAGCTGGTTTCAGATTTTTCTGTCTCCTCTCCATCCAATTAAGCTTCTAAACTTCTAGGTAGCACAAAGCCACGAATGGTAGTCAATCCCTTCCCAACACTCAAGGCTGAAACTTTTGAAGATGCATAACTGTCTGATTTAAAGAAAAACGCCAAAGTTCCATATTTTAAAGACAGTATTAACCAAATCAGGACGTCCAGTTTTATCCTGCTTCTAACAATATTGAGGAAAACCTTTCTCTCACCATCCTCCACCTGTCTGTTACTCCCCACAGCTTAAGTCTTCTCCCAAGGTAAAGTGACTTAATAAAAGTTTGCTTTAAAAGACAGGAAAATAAACCTAGAAATAAATTCTAGATTTTCCAGATTTCATGAATTTGGTTTACATTTTTATACAGTCTCTCCTGCTAATACAGAAAAATCTGAACTAATAATACTTTGACAGAATTTTAAATTGTCTGCTTTACATGTAGCAAGAGCTGTTGATCAGATACTGAATTTATAATACATTTATACTGTCAACTGGAATCTGTGGATTTTTGTCAGGATGCAAGGGAAGAGGATATTTCTAAAGAAAACCTTTAACATATTGGGTGTTTTAATCTCCTCTGTCTTCCTTCGCTCCCACCACATCGCTGTTCCATCACCTGCTCTGATGTTAATCAGAATGACTGGGTCATCCTCTTTTATAAACTTGATGGATTAATTCTTTTTCAAGGTCATCTGTGAATTGACTTTAGTAACCAATTATAAATTGGATGATATTTTAATATTCTACCCTCTCCCTGAGCTTTAATCTAGAAGTGATGAGAGACAAAAAGAAACCCAAAGGAGTTTGCATTTTAGGAAGCAAGATGATGAATGCCATTATCCAATACCCTTATAATTTCTCCTGCCCTGGACACCCTTATCTTTCCCACTGAGTTCAAAGGGAGTTGAAGGAAATTCAACATCTTCCAGAAACAGTGGTTTAGTCTTTTAGCTAATATAACTGCATATGATCTCTGGAGAAATCTGTCGATATTGGTATTTGAGGCACTTAAGCTTGACATTCAGAGTTCTGTACTATTATGAATGCATCTCTATTAAGGCAACAGAAGCAGCTCTCTCTCTCTTTGACCTTGCCTTTTGAAATTTAACATTAAAAAGAAATATTTTCCTTCATGGTATTTTTAAAAGACTTTGAAACAGTTTAGGAAACTGCGTTCGGGCCATCACCCGGCAATAAACTATTTCAATTGTGTAATCAAAGATTATTTCATTGATTTTTTTTAAACCCTATTAGATACCTGCAGAACCTTGGATTCAAAGGGCACAGATTGCAAAGACCAGTTGAATAAGGATTGCAGATCTACTGGTTAAAGACCTCACAAGGATTTTCTAGAGGAACACTTACCGGATGGCTGTGTTTGGGCCCAACCACAATGTGTGCTCTTAAGCATCTTTTGACCTGACCATGCTAAAGCAATGATTTTCCCCTGACTGCCTCTTTGGCATGCTTTCTAAGCATAGAAAGCAAGCTATGGCTTTTTCTTTGATCCCTCACAGACCAGCAGTACAGTTGCCTCAGTTCTCCCAGACCAGTGCCTCCAAAGACCTCCAAGATATCTCCCCCACCTTCTTTCTCCTACTCCATAATAATCAGCTCAGCTCAAGAATTTCCCCAAAGATTTAACCATATGCATACCCTCACTTAACTATTCACCTCTTCAGCTGAAGCAAGTAGTTGAAGCAAACAGACATGGGGATGTTGAAAGGCATCCACAATCACACTTTCTTCAGTCAGTGCAAGAAATAGATATCAGTTAAAATTAAATGTCTTCTTGTTGTTGTTGCTGTACCACCCTGCAGTATTCTTTAGGGTAAGTTCAGGAGCAAAACAAGGATCACAGGGTCCTTCCTTACTTGTTTTGAGATTTTATTCCAAAATATCAACGAATTTGTGAGTTATTCACAGTCTTTTTCAAGACCATGAGGAAAGGTAGACAGCAATTCTGTTGTTTTAAATTAAAAATTAAATGACAAATAGAATGAGAAACGGAGAACATGGTTGTGATAGAATTTGTTCCTCAAGGAGAATACTAATGTTTGTCCGTGAGGATTCTGCTAAGGATTTCAGACTGTGCTACGGAAAGAGGACATAACCCAAAACTTTTATGGTGCTATCAGCACACCTGACCTACAAAGCCAACAGAAAACCTGGAAGTAAAATTTGCCCCATTTGCCTCAGTATTCTGGGGAAGGAGTGAGTTTTGTTCAGATCAGGACAGGCTTGAATTATGGTTTTGATGTGGAACTATGTAAAATTCTGGGGTTTGCTGGACTTTTGTTCTAAGCCACAAACAGGAGGTGACAGTTGCGTAGTGTTTTAGTTTTGTATTCACAAGAATTGCAAACAAAGAACAAAATAAACAGCTTATACGATGAACCTTTGTTCGTGCTCTGTTTATGAGTGTTGATTTCACTGCCATTCAGTCCTGCCAAGGGCTCATCCATATAAAATCAAGATAATAAATTCAACTCTTGCCTGTATCCTTTCTTATCCTTTCTTTTTGAAAGTATGCGCCAAGCAGATAGTGGTGTAAAAATAACTGCTTGCTTTTTCTGCAGAATTTATACATAATCGGTAACTGCAGTGCATACTGCTCCACAGTCATCAAGGCTTCAGCCATTATCAGGTAGATGACTGCAGGAATGAGAATTAGGCTTGAACTCCTTGCCTAGACATGGGCGGGACATCCTGACGCTATTCAACTTAAGAATTAAGGCTTTAGGGCAATAAAGCAGAGGAGAGTCTTAGGCTATCATCAATATGTTGTACCAGTCTCTCTCCAGACTGTGTAAAGATTTTTTTTTTAAATGCTTGTAATCTGCATATGCTCATAATCTGAAGACAATAGGAAAGTTCCCTGTTATTTTATAGAACCGTAACAAATCTTTTTATCTTAAGAACAGAAATCAGGCTTAGTGTCAGGCATGCTGGAACGCTAAAGCCCCAGTAATTTCAGTAACCTACTTCTCTGTCACTGGATAATAGCCATTTTTCACTTCTGCTGTAGGTAGTAACAAGACAATGTCAAACTAAAATAGATCTTTTTAAAATGCATTCTTCTAAAATAGAAATGCTGTTTTCTCTTTTTGGAAAAAAAAAAAAATTACGTTTCCATTTCAATGTTTTTTCCAGAAATCATTAATTTATACTCTCTGATGTGCTTTGGGTGGCATTCTACCCTTTCTGAATCTAGTGGTAAAATTCCCACAGCTTTAAATGGGAGTAAGGATTTTCTTTTCCACGTACCCATATTTATACAGTTGTTCTTATGTGCACACACTTGGGTAGACCACTTTAGTTCAGCTTCCAAGCATGTCTGTCTTTGTTTTGCTATGATCCCTGTTCACTCAGCCCCTTACCCTGCTTTTCAGGCACAGAGGATTGTTGTTTTAAGTGGTACAATTTACACACAGGGAGACCTTGTCCATTCAGGCAAAGGATCTACTGCTTGTATGCAACTAGGGATAATCTATAAACCACAACATGGAGTACGAGTTGGAGTCATATAGGTCACCTGAGAAAATATGGCACTATAGAGACAGTAAGAATGGTACATGGCTCCAAAATACTTTCTTTCTCCATTCAGGGTTCAAAATGGAGCCATTTTACCCACACCTGCTCACTCTTTGAATTCACTTTCTGTCAGCGCAGGAGCAATTGAGTTTTACTCCTGCAAAGGTTAATTTTGTGCTCACATGCCTGACTATTTGAGGATGTATTACACATTGCATGTAGCAACGTGACACAGCCATGGGACAGCGCTTCCACCCCCTGAGCAGGCAGCCGTGCCTAACAGAGGAGCCACAGAAGTGAGCAGGCCGTGCCAGGTGCAGCTGTACCCTCAACTAGGTTTACTAGTGACCACTGCAATGGCCAAGAAAGGCAAGAGAGAGAAAACCTGGATGCGACAGGGAGAAGACCAGCACCCCTTGATTTGTCCTGGCCTTCCATCTGAGGTTATTGCCCCCGGGCAGTGGGCAAAGGGGAGGATGTGCTTGGAAGGTGGTAACTTCTCAGGCCAACACAAGTTCAGGCTTCCCACAAGTCCATCTGCAAATGCCTTAACTTGCAAACATATGGACCAGGACAGGGGAAGCTGAGACTTATTCCCTGTCTCCCAGACACCCTGATGTTCTTCCAGCCCTGCAACCGACTTCCATCAGCCTCCTTTGTATCTTCTGGCCAGGGCTCTGGAGCACAGGGATAGATCCAGGCTGGCAAGCTTCTTCTCTTGTGGCTTTTCCTCCTGAGCACGAGGTGCACTATTGCTCCCAGCCACATGAAGGATGATTTCCAGTATCTCCATGCCTCTCTTTTTCCCCATTTTTCTTTACCTATTACTGGAGTGACAGAATTCAAAATGAAGACTTGACTGGGAAGGTGCGTTTTCAGTCTGCTTGAGGTTTTTGTACGAGAGGTCTCTGTCAGTGATGCAGCTATGCTTCCCTGGACACAGTGTAATTCAGGGACCTGTCAGGAATACATTTTGCACTGCAAAATAACTTATTCTTACTTTCTAACATGGTGAAGAAGCCACGAAGCTGTAGAAGCTTACACCATGAACTGAGTGAGCACCAGAATATCAAAAGAGCAGAGAGGACTTACAAACTCATTTATTTTCCTGTGCCATTACCGGCCTCATGCAAATTAGGGCTACAAGTTTCACATTGGTATTCAGGATGTCATTTGCACACACAGAGAAATAAATTAGGGGGAACATTAATGGTAACAAGCATACAAGACTACTGAACAGTAGAAGCATTTCAGTCCCTTTGGGATGAGGAGAGCAAGGTTTCACGGCCCTCTAGTCCAGTTGCCATAAACCCAGCATATCAGCAATGAATGTATTCAAGCACACCTCTGAACTGGCATTGCATATATACATGCGATTAATATGTGTGACTATACAAGTTTAAACTTGAAGTCTAAAGTTAAAGGTCTGTATAAAGCCTACTTTTCAAGGAAGGATGTTTCATGTAACATTTGTTTGACCTAGAAAGAAAGTAATTTAAGTTATTATAAGATTCCTTAATCCTGTTTAACTTATTTGCCTGAGAGAAACTGAAAATCCAGCGGCTCTTACAGACTTTTCTTGTGCTTATGGGATACTCCCCTCACATAAAAAAAAAAACCCAAAAACGCTGTGTATGTTGCATGACCAATTATAATTAAACTGGTAAGCTAATCTTTACAGTGTCAGAAGGACAGGATAAATTCTTTGTAGTGACTAATACGGCCAGTCCGGCAGGAGGATTCAGAGTCGGAAGCTTTATCTCATCTGTCTCCCTTGCCTGTCTCCCACCAAAGGAGTCTGACTAAATCAATAACACCGACCAAGCCCCTTTCCTGTTTCCCCTGGAAATGTTATCCATTGTGAGCAGTGGCTTGAAGTCACAATTACTTCAGCATCTTTATTAAAACATAATGTTGAGATTTAGCTAAGATTAAGTATATTCATTCCCCTAAGTTTTATTACACTGAAAGTCTTTGGGAATTATTGAAGGAAGTAATTTTTTTTTTCTTTTTTTTTTTAAATATTTAAATGCTAAAGAATAAAAATCCCTTTTTCATACACTGGCGCAAAGCACGGGTAAGACTAAAACCAATATATTTAAAAGTGGATGATTCTCACTGGCTTTACAGCAGCAAACACTGCCATCCTGATCCTGATGAGGCAGGAGACTAAGAGAACATTTCCACAAAAGCACTGTTTCTCTAGATATTTCTGCAAGAGCTCTTTCCTTTGTAACACAATCTGAATATTGTAGACAGGCCTCAATTTAGTATCGACTTCAAAGGAAACAATCTCTGTCAAATGCACCGTGTTCCTTGCTTGTTTGAAGATGGAGACACACTGAAGCCCTTTCTGTCAGGGAAGAAGGAAGGAAAAGAGGTTTGTTTGGTCCAAATCCCCACTCGTTGACTTCCAATATATCAGAAAACTGGTATGTAGTCAGTCTTTCTAAATAAGAAAAAGGAAAAAAAAAGACAGCTCAGTGATTAATATGCTTACTTGAATGTCAGAGATATATGTTCAAATGCTTCCTCTGTCGGACTATGGAACAGGGATGTGAAGCAAAACCCCATGCTTCAGTAGAAGATCAGGCAATCTTAGATGGGTTTCCGTATCAGTCTCTCCTGACAATTTTTTTTCAGTGGATATAAAATACAGAAGTAATCACTGCAGCAGAAGTAACTCTGCTTCTTCATGAAAAATGCCTTAACCTTCAGGCTACAGGATTTCCCTTAGCTGTCCTTTTACTATCTGACTGCATTTTGTGCAAGACTTTATGCCATAGGTGTGTTTAACTGATTTGATTAATCTGAGATCAAAGAATAATACAGAAGGGACAATTCTTAACTTGTCAAGTGTAAAGTCAAGCTGTACACACGTGTCTAATGGTGGGAAAAATGTAGAGTACTTTACAGGAAGTAAAAAGGGTATGTAGGGGAGCTGCCTCTAAAGGGTTAAATCATGGCATAACAGAGGCTTTGAAGATCCATTCCTGAATTGGAAATGGCAGCCTGATGCCTAGAGTCCTTTGTGGATCCAGTTGGGTGCTCTCAGGGTAAAATATGAAGGGTGGACACCTCCCAGTCAGAATATATGCAGGGTGGAAAGTCTGTGTAGAGCAACTCCATTGCCTTCAAACCTTCCTTCCACCCCTCCATGTGGAGGCACAGCTGCAGTCCCATGAACCTACCACTTTACCCTTATACAGTCTCCTTGTACCTGACCTCTCCTCCCAAGAGAAGTCTCTTTGGCATGCCCAGACTGCCCTGAAGGAACGGGCAGAAGGAGAACGTGCTCTGCCAGATAAGCGTATCTTATTTGTAGCTGACACACAGTAACTATTGTTCTTGGGTTGTTTACGCTTTATTCCCTGTGGCATCTGCTAATATATTCTTGGTCTGATTCTTACCGTTTACTGACACACATCAGAAGTGTTTCTAGACCTCTGGGTGGGAAAGGGTTTGACATTTCTTTTCTAGTTCAGATTGATATCACATCAGCAGAGTCTTGCAGCTGTCATTCCTTTATTATTTATTAACATTCAATTGTCTCACCTCTTATTGACCTTTCCTATGCAACTAATATGAAACCAAGGCCCTTTGAACCCAAGTGCCAAGAGGTGCAGCTGGATTGCAGGCTATCCTCCTGAGTAATGAGCAGCTAAAGCAACAGCATGCAACATACGCTGCTATTGAGTGCCTTACCTGGGAAAATGCTACTGACTATGAACTTGGGAACAGGGAACTTGGCCTGCCTGTAGAGCTCATTGGTACCTAAAATAAATTCCCGCAGATTCTAGCCTTTTCCTCACCTTATACTGTATCTGATGAGCACTGAGGAACAAGTTACTGTGACTGTGTTTTTGTACCACATAAAATTAGACAAAGTATATGGTGGTTGAAATCTGAAACTAGTGGAGCAGTGATGACAGTCCCTCCCTTTAAGGAAATTCGCTGCACGTTGACAATCTTCAACGGCAGCCTCTGGCTGGCATGACTCTAAATGACGCTAGGAAGTGAGGCCACTTTTTGTTTTCACATGCTATTATTCATCGCTTATTTTAAATATGATTACATGGATTTGGATTGATTTTGTCTTCAGCTAAACAACAGTTAGGGCTTTATTTCACCATTTGAACAGACTGCATATCTTTCTCAAGGATTCCCAGAATATTAGGGGACGAATAATCACAAATGTTCAGATATGGGCAGAATGAGCATATGTATACCCATTGCATCTGGGTATGCAATTTGCCTGTGTGCACTTTTCCTTTTACATACCCACCCCCCCCCCCCAAACAAATAACAAAACACACACA
>NW_008795405.1:920188-922256 GCF_000699145.1 Aptenodytes forsteri | reverse complement strand
CCTTTTCCTTTTACATCCCCCCCCCCCCCCCCCAAACAGATTAGCTATAGACTCAGATGGGAGTCGTTCTGCACAGCTCTACTGGAGACACATGATGTTTACGTGCTGTTTGCAGCCCTGAGATATTAGTATCGGCAGTACAAGGACTGTATCTTTGCTGATATTATATGGTATAATCTAATGGAAATAATAATACAAGGAAACCAGGGCCTGACACACAACCATAATACAAAAATAACATGACAATAATCACAATAACAAAACCTGCTTGTGGATGAAAATGTAGATCAATTCTACCTTGTGGATGCATAATTGCTAATGCATGGAATATGTGACTGCGTGTTCGGAAATGAGTTTGCTTAGTAGAAGCTTGTTTTGTTCTTCGTGGAAACAGTTAGTCTTTGATGCCTTTAGCATTGATAGACCTTAATTTTTAAGACTTTGAAAAACAACATTCTCATATGTCGTAACAGAGATGTTTATTTCATTTAAATTGTGAAAAACCGTCAGAGCTGCTAGGATTTTAATCTTAGCATGAAAGAAATACAGGTATGACATGTCCACTACTTAGACCATAAGCCATTTCTGGAAAATAAGCGTTTCTTTAGTTAAAATATGATTTTAATTTTCCTGTTTTAATTAGACACAGACTAACACCCCAATTCTGAATATCCTGCATCCTGGAGTGTGGGAAGTCCATAGGCAGACACTAATTTTGTTTCCTAAGCCTATCTGCTTTCAAAATGGACTTCTTCCAGGCGTAAAGATAACTTCCTTGTGTAAAATTTCAGGATCCAAAAGCAAGTACTGCTGAACACACATTTAACATACAAGTGCAAAGAACAGCACTGTTGGCCTTTTTACCATGATAAACAGGAGAGGAAAACAGCTATGTGCAGTACAGCAAGATCCTCTAAAATCTCTCCCTGTTCTATAGTATACAAATAACCTAAAGTCTCTCCTTCTATCTTTTGCAGGCAAACAATGAGGAATATTTAACACATCAGAGTTTCTTGAGAAGGAAACGCTTCAAGAAAGGGCATTATTTAAAAAGGGAAAGGGGGAAAATGCATCAGTAAAGTGAACTGAAACCTTTTTAGTCTGGCCAGTCTCACAAAAAGAATGGCAATAAATATTTCTATAAAAGGCATGTTTACCTCCTCTAACCTCCATGACAACAATTATTTCACTAGGCTCAGAATATTCTTCCTTCCTTTTATTTTTAACAATTATTTCACAGAATATAGAATATTCTTCCTTCCTTTTATTTTTTTTCATTTTGAATTTGTGTAGACAAGCATCTGCTGCCTCTCCATCTCACAGCTGCTCTCTCTTAATTTATTCTCTAGTCTGTATCTCTTGCCCATTTTCAAGCAAATACTTCAAGACTCTCTCTTAAATGGTCAGTCTGGGCAAAAGGCCAGGAAGTGAAATAACCTCTTTACCACTAGATTTCCTTCTATTTTACTTTATTTCCCTAGGAAACTTTGCCTCATCCCAAAAAGTCTGCCAGTCCCAGAAGTTTGTTGTATAATTACAATTCTATAGCAAGTTACTACAAATGTGGGGGTTTCTCACTTTAAAAGAAAATTCATTAATTTCCCAAAATGTTTTTATTTAGGTCTAAACCTGATAAAAGATTAGAAGCCTATAATAGGATATAGGTAAATTGGAATTATTCTCTCATTCTTCTCTTGGTTGTTTTTTTTCTAGGATGGGAGGACATCAGAACTGTGCACAACATTTTCCCAGATATCCAAAACCTATGGTTTACACAGGTTGCTAATAACATCCCTATAGACCAGAAAGAAAATGGCATAAAGAAGGTGTCAAACTCATTCTGACAATAATGCTTTTTAAGGATGACCTTTGAGCCACAAAGTAGCTTTAAGGCTACAAACTGTGTGGTGCGGTCCACACACTGGAGGGAAGGGATGCCATCCAGAGGGACCTTGACAGGCTTGAGAGGTGGGCCCGTGCGAACCTCATGAAATTCAACAAGGCCAAGTGCGAGGTCCTGCACATGGGCCAGGGCAATCCCAAGCACAAATACAGGCTGGGTGGAGAA
>NW_008795405.1:912999-919988 GCF_000699145.1 Aptenodytes forsteri | reverse complement strand
AGAGAATTGGGGTTGTTCAGCCTGGAGAAGAGAAGGCTCCGGGGAAACCTCATAGCAGCCTTCCAGTACCTGAAGGGGCCTACAGGAAAGCCGGAGAGGGACTTTTTACAAGGGTATGTAGCGACAGGACAAGGGGTAGTGGCTTTAAACTGAAAGAGGGTAGGTTTAGATTAGATGTAAGGAAGAAATTCTTCACTATGAGGGTGGTGAGGCACAGGTGGAACAGGTTGCCCAGAGAAGCTGTGGATGCCCCATCCCTGGAAGTGTTCAAGGCCAGGTTGGATGGGGCTTTGAGCAACCTGGTCTAGTGGAAGGTGTCCCTGCCCACGGCAGGGGGGTTGGAACTAGATGCTCTTTAAAAGTCCCTTCCAAGCCAAACCTTTCTGTGATTCTGTGATTCTATGACTCTATGAACATCCCTCAGTACACAGTGGGTCTCCTGCAGCTGCCCAAAGGAATATGTTTGAAGAAATGCATGCCACCTTTATGTGGTAACTGCCTTTCATTTTAGCTGTCACTGTCCTTACTCCATGCTGACAGCCCTGCACTGCCTGGCATCAGGCTGCTGTGGGGGCTGCCCAGCTGTGCAAACACGCCTGCAGTCACCACCACCACCTAACACACCAGTACGTGTGCCGCACTGGGCAGCGGCAGCAGGGACATGGCCCCTCAGCTCCCTCTGCCACTCTGGTACTTCTGCGATGGTGAATGA
Organism: Aptenodytes forsteri; assembly: GCF_000699145.1. NCBI lineage: Eukaryota > Metazoa > Chordata > Aves > Sphenisciformes > Spheniscidae > Aptenodytes > Aptenodytes forsteri. The sequence goes on along the minus strand of NW_008795405.1, from coordinate 919,276 downwards.
TCTTACTTCTGTCTTTTGATTCCTTCCCTATCCTCTTCTTTTTGTGTCTACTCCCTCTTTTCCGGCTACTCATTTTTTTTCTGTGTTGCAGCTCTCCATTACCTCAACTTAACCCTGTGCTGCACTCTCAGCCTTACTCTATTCTATTCTATTCTATTCTATAGATATACATACAAACATCTAAATACAGGTACACACACATAAACACAACTGAAAGCTCAGATTCTGCAATATGAGGACACTTCATATGGACCACTAAAATATACCAAACCAGTCAAAGCTCTGACCACTGCTGGGTGTTGGTCATTCAAGGTACAGAAAAAAGAGAAGATGATGCAGGGAAGGTTGGTCATACCATGACACATTTCAGTGCTTTTGCTTTTTTTGACATTGTTAACTGCAAACTGTAACGTATGGCCATACCTTACCTCCAGTTCCTGTGGACCCCCTCACGCCAACATATACACAACATAAAGCTCAAATGGGGCAACCAGACAGTGCTGCGCAATACAGGAGATGTGAAGAATTTGGAGGCTGGGACAGAATGAGTATGAATTATCCAGTCAACAAAAGGAAGAAGAGTGGGCTAGAGTGAGAATAAAAAGTATTTATAGACTACAGTATTTTTGGAAAAGATTTAAAGTGTTTAATTTGAGAGTTCTGGAGTTCATTTCCCCTAGCTAATTACAGGATTGGAATCTTTCTTAATAACTCATTAAAGATGAATGGAAGTGTTAACAGAATATATTATTTTCTTGCATAATTAGTAATGGAAACATGAACATCTAAACTGAACAGGCTTTAAGGGGAACATATGCATATTGGGTAATGCTACAGCCACATCTTTTTATTTGTTTGTTTTGCCAATGCAGTCCATCTATTAAATGTCCCTTCAGCAGGTCAGCATTAGTTATATTTTATGTCCATGTCATAAACATAACAGATATACCACTGTGGTCACAACAGCAGCTAAATATTATTCCTTATTTTTAAAAAAGTCCCGTAGCTATGTAACAAAGTCATTGGAAATTTTTATTACAGTAGACAGGAACTTGCATGACCCCTGCTGGGTTATCTTTTCCAAACTGTGTAAGTGAACCTTGTTATCCAAGTAGTCCTTTTGAAAGATGAATAATTAAATTCTTACGATTGTGCAAGTTGTTACAATAAGACAGAAATTTTTATTTTCATTTCTTGTCCTGTTCCCCAGAAAAGTAACAAAAGCGTGCCAGATTCCATCTGGCATTTTTACTCCCTGTTACAAGTTGTTTGATTGAATGAAGGGAAATTCATGAGAAACCTTGGCACGCTGTTGAAATGAGACAGTTCTCATTGACTTCAAGAGGGTCTGATTTTTAACTTAGGTATTTTCTTAAAGAATATAACCCTTTAGTGAGAAAATACTTTTCTTTGCTTAAACACAACTTACATGTGAAATGTAGGGCTGCCTTATTATTTGATAAACCACTTCTTAAATACAGTATCAATTTCATGAAGCACTGAGTGAGGAAAGGAGGATTTAACTCACAATTTTTGAGGCATGCCATCAAGTAATAGTGATCCTCACTTTTTCAAAATACCTGTTTCCACTGGCTTGTTTAAATTATTGTCTATCTCTTAGCAGAGCACTGAAAGATGGAAAATATGTTTCGACTTTACTCACGATAAATTCAGCAGAAGGATGTGTGGATCCAGTAGAGATATTGCTTGGGATGAGGGGGAAGGAGCGAGCTCACAGGGACAATGCAGCCTCTCCACTGCCAACCGGTGCAGACTCCGCAAGGTTGCAGCAAGCTAAAAGGCTGGAGCCATGCAAACAGGCAGTGCTGCCACAGACTATTGATCTTCTCCTGCCTTTCTCGCTTCCTCTCCAAAGTTTCCAATCCCAAAGAAATCTGTATCATGCAACAGACTGCAATAGGTTTCTTCACGGGTACAGGACAGGTGATAAAGGGAGGTGCACCTTAAGCAGCCTTCCTTTATGCTAGCAGAAAAGAGACGCTGTAGCTGCTTCTGTCGTTAGACACTGTTTCCAGGTTTGTGGCAGAATGGGTAGACAGATCCACTTCCAGACATTTTCCTGTATCCCCTTTGGGGATGAGAAGTGTCACCAGCCAGTTTAGTGAACTTACTCGTGCCTTATGCATGACAGTGTTACGCGATCGTTTTGCTTGTCCCTTTCACAGCCAGGTAGATCTCTTTTATTGTGCTGTCCATCTACCTCTGCAAAGCAAAATACAGCTCTTAGTAAGAACAGGATACTATATCTCTCTGTGAAACTACTTCTAATGTAAATATACCCCCTTAAGCCCTAGCAGTTGAATGCAAGAAAGAATCCACCCTAAAAGAGAAAAGTAGCTTTATTAATTCAGCCCTTCTCTCATTACTTCTTAGTCAAAATGTATGTATTATTATAAGACACATACGTTGACATAATGAAACAAAAAAACTAATGGCTCTTAATAAAATTACAATTAAAGCAAGCCACTGTTTTTTCAAAGGCTCAGATCTTACAGGCAGAAGACTAAGGAGAGACTACAGCTAAATAAGGCTTTTACTACTGAGCAAAACAGCTACATTAGGACTTATACATCAGTCAGTCATATAACATTCACATTCATATAATAAAGTCTTCTTTATATGTAGAAGTTTAGTTGCCTCACATGTTGACTGGCACCAGCATTTGTGTGTGAGTAGCTAATGCTCTCTTTCAAGAAAGGATGTCTTCAGCAAAAGCCCCATGAAGACACTTAATGAAAATGTTTTCTTATTTACTTAAAATGGAACCAGGAGAACATTCAGAACCAGAGGAAGAATGTTTTCTGGAGATCTAGTAGACCTGTTATTGTTTAAATATTTTGCAGGACTCTTGGAGGCAGCCATAGGAGAGAAGAGCAGGTATACAGGCAGACCAAGTAGCATACAGCTACCACCTCTACTTCCTGCTGGTGAAAGCCTTCGGCTTTGGCATGCAGTGTTTTCATCTTTCTGTGCAGTATGAGTTCCTCCGATGAGACTGGACTGCCTGGGGCACTGGTGGCTAACCTGTTGTTTCTAAATTGCTGGTTCAAATATAGCCTAGGAAATTAAAGTCATGGCCTGTGTGAAATGAGCTGGTAGTACCCATCAATTACCTGGCGGAGAGGCCATCCCAGGCGGCTCATGTCACGCCCTTGCTGACAGCCGAGAAGAGAAGCAAGGGCAAATGTTTTCACAGACTGAGCAGCATTCTCCTCCCCAGGGACAGAGCCTTAGGTTTGAAGTATAAAATGGAAATTTTGGGGCTTCTATATTATTCCTTCTATTTATAAAAGTTAGTTTCTCTTCAGCTGTAATAGATGAACTCAATTTTGAAAGAGAAAATAAACTGAAGCTGTAGGATTGCAGGGGCATATTAGGCAAAGCCTTGTCAGCATTCCCCAGCAAGACGGCAGTAGTAAAGCTGTAGCAACCCCTCTTCTCTCCCAAACCTATCAACCACATTTGGGGAAAATGGCTCAAGATACTAAGCTGACAGGTATTTGTAGAAGCGTAGCTTTCTGTACATCATCAAGAAGCATCAAACGGCTAAAGGAATGGTTCATTTAGTTTAGGTATATTTAAGGCTAGATCCAGTGAAGGACTAGAGATCTGAATACTCGACGATACAGCTTCCAGCTTCCTGATGCAAACTGAACCGCATCTTTCCAGCTCGGAACGTAGGCAGTGAGGATCTCCCCATGCTCACCCGCAGAGGCACGTGGTTCCGTGCCGCTGTCCTGATGCACCGTGGAGAAGAAGGAATGCAGGAGTGACAATTCCAGTAGGCAGCAGAGCTCTGAAAACATAGCTGCTACAACACCGTTGATTTTTACTTCGGTGGCTGTATCATCTCTACACCTTGATTAACCAAAATTCTGAATTCATCTAGAATTAAGCCAACAGGTTCTTGTTTTGTTATGAAAACCTATTTTCCATAAAATCAAATCTACTGGTACCCAAATTTAATTACATTCCCAGTTGTATGTAGCAAATTTAATGTAATTATTTTTACCAAAGCAGTTCAATAGCTCTTGAAATATAAAAATTGTAAGAATATAGGCAATATTTGATGTAGCTTCATTTTTGCTGAATACCAAGAGAAACAAAATACCAACTGAATGTAAAGATCTGCCTAAAAACAGTTATGAATGTGTGAATTCAGTTTACCCCAATCAACTTATTCTATTTCATGTATTTCAAGATGTTGCTTTGTTAACTCTTACAATTGTGATAAACAGAATTTCTGTATATGTGATATCCAGTGGGGCTGTACAAGCATTTAGCAAGATGTTTCCCCAAAGCAAAAATGAAGTAACTGATAGATGCATATTTTGGGGAGAGGCTGGTATTTCATTCTTGTATTTTTATATAGATCTGAAATAAGTGTTTAAATCATTCTACTTATCATAGAATCATAGGATCATACAACAGCCCAGGTTGGAAGGGACCCTGAAAGATCACCTGGTCCAACCTTTTGTGGGAGAGAGAGCCTAGATGAGATTATCTAGCACTCTGTCCAATCACATCTTGAAAACCTCCAGTGATGGGGACTCTATCACACCCCTGGGGAGGTTGTTCCAGTGAATGATTGTTCTGAGTGTAAAAAAAATTCTTTCTTATATCGAGATAAAACCTCTCCTGGTCTAGCTTGTACCTATTGCTCCTTGTCTTCTCCATGTGACTCTTTGTGAAGAGAGAACCTCCATCCTCTCTGTAGCCACCTTTTAAGTACTGGAACACTTGAAAAGCCATAAACAATGCTTGAAAGTCTACTTTGGGCGGGGGGGAGTGAGTTAATTATTGATAATTCACCAAATTGGACAATAAGGGAAACCAAAATTTACTCTTTTTTAGTATCTTATTTTTTGCTTTATTGCTACCTCTGTGCTCAGCTAGGAAATAGGAATGCCAAGGCTATCCAAAATATTGTCAGAAAATGAAGGTTAAAAGCAGCTTCCATCAAGCTGCAGTTTCTTGTCATCAAGTATTCAGGGAGAAGGCAGACAAAACCAGGAACGGCTTGCACATTGTCTCTAACTCTAAAGCATACCATACGTAGGAGATAGACCAGGTACCAGGGATGTACTTTGTATAGAACTTATACAGATGGTATTTTTCCCCTTTACACCTCTCCCTTCTTCTTTTAATAAAAATGAGGAATTTTGTGAATAGACACCACTGCATGCTTCCTGAGTTCTCTGCTGCCCAGGACACAGGGTCTGGGGCAAGTGGAGAAGTATAACTCTAAGCTTTTGTTTTTCTTCAGTATGGTTTACTGCAGTTCTGGCAATGCACTGGCAACAACAGCAGCTTTGTCCATCAAGACAATTTCCAGCTGGAAAACTTACAAAATTTACTGAATATTTAGAATCCATTATGAAAATAGGCTGTGCTTCAGAGCTTCATCACACGGTGTGTCTGTACGCATGTCTTTCTAATTCTTTGAGATGTCCAGAGAAAATGTTGTATCTCAGTGTAGGCCTAGAGTCAATGAGATCTGTGCAGGTCGGTCACAAGCTGGCTGAACGGGACTTGTCACACTTATTCCCTCCGAAGAGAAATTAAATTCTTAAGAAAGGGCTGAACAGACCCAGAGCCTACTAGCGTACTGGAGCAGTGAAGCACTTTGTGCAGGACTGAGTCCACCTGGAGCCTCGATCCAAGACTGTAGAACTCGTGCCTCCACAGACCGCAACTACTGATGAACCTTACTTTTTTTTAAATTCCAAATAGATTATTTATTTTCTGCTTTTTTCTCTGTTTTTTTCTGGGTATTCAAACAGTAGGAATTTGTATTATATCACACTCACAAAACCAAAAACATTGACAGGTGTTCTTCCAAAGTGAAAGCTGGAAAATGAAATGCACACATACGCACGTGGTTTTGTGCCACATAAAACGCCTGGGGAAGAGACCTGGATGTGTGCTGTACCTGAATGTACACGTGAGGTAACAGCAGATAGACATCACAGTAAGGAGTATGAAAATGAGGTGACACGTAGACTGCCTACGGAGGAACAGTTGCAGTGGATCAGTTAAACTTAAATTTAAGAACAACCTACTGGAAGTCAGTGCAGGCACCTAAAGTGTGATGCATTTAGGCCAACTTGCTTGTGAATTAGGGAACAAATGGGTAATTGTTAGCATAAACTATTGTAGCTAGCAACTCCGATAGCATAGATGCTGTTGCAAGCATAATAGAATGTTTGGCAAAACACTGTAACCCCTATTGTTAGCAGAAGTTACAGAAGTTGGG
>NW_008795405.1:911715-912883 GCF_000699145.1 Aptenodytes forsteri | reverse complement strand
GGAGGACTTTCCCACGCGGGGGGCAAATGCGAGATTAATCGCTATCGGTGTGTTCGATCATTTGGGTCTATGACATATGGCAAAGCAAAGCTTAATCACAATCCAAACAAAAGTTATTAATGGTGAATTAGGGAACAAATGGGTAATTGTTAGCATAAACTATTGTAGCTAGCAACTCCGATAGCATAGATGCTGTTGCAAGCATAACAGCATGTTTGGCAAAGACACTGTAACCCTATTGTTAGCAGAAGTTACAGAAGTTGGGTAGATAACAGAAACTTAAATGTATACACTCAGCGACCATCTGGTTGAAACCAGCCTTGCGGTCTGAAGCTCAGCCAACTCAGCATTCTGGGCCAAAGGTGAAGGTACACGGTGAAGAAGACTGTGAATCTTCCTCCAAAAGACCCCAATAGACGACCACCAGACGGCAGTACGCGTGCGCCAGGAGGAGGGAGCCTATGATAATAGGTTCCTGGAAATAATTAAAATATCCCCGCCTTTTCTTAGAACTAGTTGTACTAACCCAGCCTATGGTAATGAATATGTACACCACAGAACCATATAAGGGACAGTTAATGCAACATACGGTGTGCAAGCTAGGAGGAGCTATCTGCCTTGCACCCGGCGCCGTAATAAACATACCTGCTTTATAACTCTTTTGAGTTGTGAAGTTTGATTCCGCACGTCACTTGAAAACAGTGAGCTGAATCAGTTTTTGTGAGTGTTAAACTGTCTCATGAATTGGGAGCTAGGGGGTTGGTTGCACAGCTTCACCTAACCCAGAAATCTCCATCTTTCAAGGCAGAGGTCACTGAAGCGGGACCGCTTTTCCCCTGGAAGCGCTGTGCAACAGGCTAGCAAGGCGGGCCTGGGCATCTCCCAGACACAGGCCTGAGATGGGGCCCGTGACCCTGGCTCTGCCGCTGCAGCTCTGGGCCTCGCCACCCTCCTGCCCCTCTTGACAGGAGAGCAGGCACCGGGATTTTCCACACTCGTCCTCCCCCGAGGCTGGACACCCGCCCGCTGGGCAGGGCGAATGCTTCCTGGCTGCGCAGGGAGCAGCTTGTCACCCGCCCGCCAACAAACGGAGGATGCCGAGGTCAACACTGGCTCCCGACACGTTTCCTCCGGCAGGCCCGGGGGAGGGCCGTGGGCGCGGGGACGG
>NW_008795405.1:893664-910200 GCF_000699145.1 Aptenodytes forsteri | reverse complement strand
CCCCCCCCTCCCCCTTCCCCCCGGCCCGGCTGCCGCGGGGAGCCGAAGAAGAGGCGCCGTGGGCTGAGCAGGACTTGAAGATTGTCAGACGTGGGGGCATGCGGCAACCCCCTTTTCAGAGGTTTGAAGCCTTTGGACAGTCAAGATTTTTTGTCGGTCTGAAAATACAAATACAGCAGTCTGGCCGACGGAGTGATTGCTTATCTGCAGCTGCAACGGTTGTGAGTTTTTATCCTCTCGGAAACTGTTCTTCGGGTGCCTTACTTGGAGCAAGTGTAAAGGGGACCACTTTGAGCGCTCGCGTCTTGTGATTTAGAAGTCACTCCTTGTCTGAGTGGTACTTGGAGGCTCTCGTTTTCTTTCTAATTGCTGGAACGTTTGAAGAGGTGAACTGCCATAATTTTGGAGGAAACTGTGACCCATACTCTTTCAGACTGACATTCTTTAAAATGAAGAGCATTTCTATACTTAGAAGGTCATTAAATTGCTGAGGAAGTGGGAGGTTAATGGGGAGTCAGTTTTATACTTCAGCTGATGAAAAGAATAAAGGATGATTTAAAACCTAAATCACTGCTCTGTTTGTTACTTCATACACTATTCATTTTTATTGTAGCAGAGCAACAAATTTTTCAGTTAAAGATTTTCTCCTAAGATGCGTCAGTACAAAACTTGCTTTCTGCGAGCAGTATGTAGCTCCCTTACAATCAGACAAGGTGCTGACAGACTTCACACTGTGAGAGGAGTTAACGTGGGTCCAAATGCATCATGCAAATCCCATTCTTTTTAGTCAGATATATTGTTTTCCACGGAGTCCCTTGAGAGTAAAGAAGGATTCACCCTTTGTGCCCCTTTCTAAATGAGGTAAACACTTCCTCTGTGATTTCCTTTGGGAGTTCCCATAGAGCAGCTTTAGTCCTGGCTGCAGAACTTGCTTTCTTTGCAGTTCAGAGTGTTGATGCTCACTTATTATTATGGTGTTGGTTTTCAATTAAAGTGGTAATGCTAAATATTGATTCAAGGTTTTCTGAGTGCAGTAAGACACAACTAACTGGATCTCATCCAAGCCTTTTGGGGTGCGGGGAGGGTAGGGAAATATTTTCTTCCCTTAAAAGAACTTTAAGCTCTGAAATGTCTTTGAAATATGCTTTTTTTTGTTTGTTTTCCTCTCTTCAGAGCTGACCTTCTGACTACTGCTTTCACTTTGTCACTTTCGTGTTGAGTTGGGAGAACTCCGTTTCAAACAATAATGTGTATTATTACCTATTTTTCTTGCAAGCAAAGACTTGAAGATTAATCTGGTGTAAACATCTGCTAAGGATAAAGTATGGCATAGCGTGGGTTTTTTCTTTTTCCCTCTCCGCTTAATGATGATAGGCTGTTGCTATCTGGGAAACAGTCTTTTGCTTTTGTTAAGGGGATCACAGACATTTGTGAGCCATCAGGCTGTCTATAGCCATAAATGCCCTTGTACCATGACAGGAGTGAAATCCAGCTAGCTGAGAATGCTACTCATTACAAACCTGTCTCATAATCTGCATATTTTTCTAATCTCTTAATCTGACATTTGTATTTCAGAAGGCAGGCATTTTTCAGCTTCGGTAGGAGGCTTGATTCTACATTCAGATGTGCACAGATTTGGAAAATGACTTAGCCATTAATGCCTTTTGTCTTAATACCGCTCCTGTTACTGTCACTGTAAATAATTTCTGTTAGGCGGCAGCGTATGTGGAGCTCCGTTCTTCTACAAGGGGCTGTATAAGATGAATGAGAGCCTCCCTAAATTATTATTTCTATTTTTTCCTCTTTCCCACATATCAGATGACTGAACTCTTAATGGGACTGTACAACTGTCCAGGTATGTTTTTCTAAGCTCTAGAAATACTCTCATTCTCTGTTTCAGGAGTCTTACCAAGCACACAGCTAATTGCTGAGTTAAGCACCTGTAACTGACTACTTCTTTTGACGTCTCTCAGGATTTGACTCAGACTATTCAGTTAAAATGTACAAGTTCATGCCCTTGCAAGCATTCACCTGTCTCATTTTAGTATTCTCATTTCACTCTTTGCCTTGGCTTCCTGTGAAACCATGTTTTGATTTCAGAGTTCTTTTTCTCACATTCCAGATTCAGGATTAAGCATTAGACATTTGTCTAAAGGACTACACAAGGATTCTGGTTTTTTTTCTCTGGTTTATAATTTGACTCAGCTGAAACCAGACTATTTTGCATCTAAGGATGGGATCTGTCTCACCAGGTGTAGACATCTCTAACAGCTCATCTAGACTCATCTACTCACCTAGACTCCCTTACAGCCTATGGAGAGAAGTATGTAATTGCAGTTTCTCTCATTTTAGACTAGATGCTGAACACAGGGCCAATGAATTGCATCCTAAAAGTGCCATTTTTCTACATCAACTGTAAAGAAAGCCTAGGGAGGCTACTCATATTTAAATGCCTGTAAAACACACATCTAAAATTAAATCAGAAAAAACAGCTAACCTAAGACTCCAGCTGTGCAAGTCACTTTTCTAAAAGCAAGCTCACAGTGACTTGTGTCTCTTCAAGACGTGGCTAAATGGCCATAATGTAGCATAGCTTCTATTGTTTTTACATGTTAGAGATTCTTGTTTTGTCTATTTGGGTTTCTTTACCTTCTTTTTGCAGTCAGTAGAATACAAAGCCAATAGCATTTGGATTTGATTGGAACCTGAGCAGGTTTGAAATGCATGAATTTCTCTTCCTCTAATGGTTCAGACCAAGAAGTGGATGGTTTGGGAGAAAGGATAAATCACTTTTGCTTTCCACTCTCAATTTAAATTGTGTCTTTCTTAAATAGGAAACAACAGACAACTGACTTGTGACATGAACTATTGGCTCATATCAGAACCATGATTCAGTGGTCTGCAAGGCAGATTCAGTGCAGTGTTTGCTGTTTACATCCATAGGAGAAGAATAAGTAAGGTCATAATGAGTACAGATAATCATAACAAGGATTGATATAATAAAAGTGTCTGGTTATGTAATTGGACGCAACTTTCTTTTAATTCTTATGTAACACCATATGTAAAACACACAATCAAATGTAAATATTTTTCCAAAACATAGGAGAGATGGAGACAAATCTTGACCTTGTCCCTCACGTTACATACATGTCCTTTGACTAAACATATTATATAAGCATATTGCAACTGTTTTTCCAGGAGACAAAAAACATTATTTCATCCCATATTAAAGCCATATAAATCACATATAAACTTTGTATCTGTGAGTTTTACAATGGATACATTTGTATGGAAGATTTTAAATAATTTAGTACTCTCAGTTCTAGTGGTTTAGGTGGTTTTTTTGAAATTGTAAATTCCCTGGGGTAATGTGTAGTGTTGTAGACCCTGGCTCTTGACTAGAGGACTGGATGTAATAATGTAACGGTAATGAAATGGTGGACGCAAGAATATGTGAGTCCACATTTAAAAATGGTGATTTCTGCAAAAAGTAGGAATGTCCAAACCTCTCATCTATCACAGTGGTCCAAAAAGTGTCCCCTGTTGCCAATTATTAAATCTAGTGTTTAGATTTCCTTAATTCCTTCAAAGATAGTTTGACTGGTAGGCACATCATTTGTCAGCTGTACATTTTATTAATGAACATCTGATGAATTTTTAATGATTTGTATTCATAAAATAATCAGAAATAAAGTTTTAATTTTCCCCAAATTTTTAATAATGATTTATGGTGCTGAGGGCTTGGTTAAGTGTGTTATAGGATTAAAGTGAAATCTAAAAGTGGACATGGGCAAAATTCAAATACTTCAAAGAACTTTCCTCCTTTTTTAAGTGTAGGATATAGCTTAAAGAAGATTAAAAAATGAATGGATTCTGTGCTTTCCCCAGGAAGCGTAATTTCCTATCACTTAATTTTTTTCATGTTTTCAGACCTCATTGTCTTTTCTCATTTATTGCATGGTACATGCAACTGGTACATGCAACTTAGTTCCTTAGACTAGATATAAGGAAGAAATTTTTTACGCTGAGGGTGGTGAAACACTGGCACAGGTTGCCCAGAGAGGTGGTGGCTGCCCCATCCCTGGAAACATTCAAGGTCAGGTTGGACGGGGCTCTGAGCAACCTGATCTAGTTGAAGATGTCCCTGCCCACGGCAGGGGGGTTGGACTAGATGACCTTTAGAGGTCCTTTCCAACCCAAACTATTCTATGATTTTAGAAATAATATTTTCTATTTCTTTAAGGTGTGGACATTTATCAAGGCTGTAGAGTGGTGATTCACACACTTCACTAATGATATATAACTGACTTGAAAGGCAAATACAGCAAGGCAGCAGCAGTAACCACTCTCCCAGGGCTTCAAAATAGGTTAAACTTCATGCCTTTCCTTCTTCCCCCAATATGCAGCCTTGCCTTTCTCCTCTGGACTTGTAGAGCTCTGTCACTGGGAGGCTGGAAGGTGAACGTGAACAGGGGGTCATCTGTTTGTAAGCAAGTCTTTTTCCTTTTCCATATTGCAGACTTGAAGGACTGCTTTGCTGTAGGTGAGGTACCTGAAGGCAGCAGTGGAGGTGGGGAAGGCAGAGACGTGGAGGTGGTCCCACATTTATTATGTCCTTTCCCTCCTGCCACCTGCTGGTCCTTTTGTATTGCAAGTCTGAGGCGGAAGGAAGGGGGAAACAACTACCATTATGTATTTCATGGATAACGTAAAGAGCAAGAATCCTGCAGGTCCAGGGAGAGGATGAGCTGAGGAGGGAGAGATAAGAAAGACAGGCAAGTATCCATCTTTACCAGGATGTATCCATCCTTACCACCTTCTCGCTGCATATTTTTTCAGGTGTTTGTTATTCAAAATGTGGTGGTTTGCAAACAAATAAATGTTTTCAGTCATTAATCCAGGAACAGCACATGAGCTGTAATACGTCAGAAAAGCATGGTTTTGTTTTTGGAACGTAACCAGCAGGTTCTCGTGTTTTGGACTGATAAGAATGGTTTACACTGTTCCCTGGAACATAACATAGAAGCATAAGAACAGATAGTTTGGGTGAGATTAAAAGTCATCTAAGTCAGTAATCTCTCTGTGACAATAGCAAATGCTTTAGGAAATAGAATAGGAAATCTGACATCTGTAAGTGACACTTCTCCTAGGTACTTTTAAGGTTGCAAGGTTTTAAGGTTTGAGTTTGAGACTGAGTTCATGTCATGCTTGGTAGACTTCCATCAATTTGTCTAACAGAGTTTGGATTTGATTTATTACTTTTGGCATCCAACCATCCTGTATCAATTAGTTCCACAATTTATTGACGTGACATAAAAAAGTAGACCAGTTCATCTTCTTGATTTTCCATACATTTGCCATACACTCCTTCACTCATCTCTATCCCAAGTTGAGGAGTCTATTTAGTTTCTTCTTTTTTAGAAACAATTCTATAGATCTGATTGTTTTTTTACTCTTTTTTTCACCTTTTGCACCTTTTCTTATACTGTTTGATTCCTCGTGAAATCCAAATTTAGAAACTGTTGGAGATGCAGGTACAGTATAGTCTTCTACGACGGCTTAACAGTATCTTCTGGTTACTAACACAACCATTTGTTTGTTTTGACCCCTGGAGAGAACTGTGCTGATGTTTTCAAAGAATTATCCCTCAAGTTTTTTCCAGAACATTTATGAGAAATTTGAGCAGGACAAGCCTCAGGACAGAGCCCTGTGGGTTTCCAGCAGGTTTCACCACAGTTAATAGTACAGCTCTTTCATTAGGGAATTCTTTCTGAATTCTTAGGGGAGCACAAGCCTTTGCTAATAGTTTTGTAATGTCCACTGTCTCATTCACTCCAAAATTCCTACAAACTCTTCATTCTGATGAACCTCCACAGGCTTATCCATTGCCCGTCTTCCAAAAAAAAAAAAAAAGGATAGTCTATAATGAACAGAGGCAAAAAGATTTTATGGCTTTTTCCCTGTGGCTCTTTCTTCCAGAAACACTCTTTAATACAATCATCCTTCATCAGCAGTAAGTACACTGGTTGGTTTCCTGCTCTACTAGATTTTGCATTGGTAGGTGCTATGTCTTTAGGCAGATGTTCCTCTAAATTTTTTTTTTTGGCCTGCTTTAAAATTTTACTATTTATTTGCTAAAGTTCACCCTTTCTTCTGTTTTCTTTATTTGTACTTGATTTCAACGTTAAATTATGTCCTTTTCTGCTGTGTACTGTTTAACCTTTTAGAATTTTTGAGGGGAAAGTGGTCTTCTAATGTCTTCTTTTGGTAGGTAATATGTGTTTAATCTGATCCCCTAATATCATTAAATAGTCCCAGTGCCACCTGCAAGCCTTTACCCTTTTAACTGTTCCTTTTAATTTCTTTATAGCATCCTTCTTAATTTATATGCAGCTCCCTGCTTTGAAATTAAACATTAACATAGTGAATATTTTTAGCTTTTTACTCAGTTGTTCATTTTAGGTATGTTGTAGTCAGTGTTCAGCCAAATAATGTCCATTCTTAGGACAAAATCAGGATCTGTTTCTTCTGTTGTGGGTCATCTTACTAATTGTGCGAAGAATGAATTATTAAAGATGTCTGGAAATTTAGTTACTAGTCAGTTTGTCATGATAACGGTCCACAAAAAAAATGTTTTGTTGTTTGTGTTTAAATTCTTCCCTCTCCAAGCAAGTAATGAATTGTGTGTATGTAGTGCATGCAGCTTTTTCTCAGAATACAAACCTCCTAGATTTCATGGCAATAAGCCTTGCAACTCTGCAGTGTTAGAGGTGGCACTTGAAGTGAATTGATTCTCTTTCAATTATGCCTAACCACCGAGATGATGTAGCAGATTCTGGTCCATTTGAAGGAGTTCTGATGTCCTAAGAGAATAAGTAATCATAAGAACACATGCATTAGTCTTCCTAAGTAAAACAAAGTTAGTTTTCATTCTTTTCTAGATTCTGAAGCTTGAAGGGATGTGAAGATAACATGCAACATGAGCATCAATCCATTAATATACAATGTGCATTATGGTCTGTTCTCCCCTATACTTAATGCCGTTATATTATTAGATATCCAAAACTTTTACATCACAAGTCCTCTTTTACTTACCTATACATCAGACAGATACTACTGAGGAAGCTTTCATTACTTTGAGATAAATTAACCATAATAATGCTATTAACATCCGTTGCAATTCCATAAATCCAGTTTAGATCTCTCAAAAGAACGTACTACTGGCTTGTCATATAAAGTCAACTTTGCTGCAGTAAAAGACAAGAACTTAGGTTTAAATGCATATTCTTCTTTTGTGTTAAAAATTAAAGTATGCATATATTGGTATACATTTACAGAGAATATGCTTTCCTAGTAAAATTTGAGATTGTGGGAATAGGTTTTTTGAGCAAAATTCTGTCTGATCAGGAGTAGTCCTTCTGCGGACTCTAGAATCTATTTCAGTGTAAATATGACTGACAGATATTTTTCCACAAAGATGAATGTATCAGGAGATTTTCTTCCATGCTTAGGGAGTTTATTCTCTTGCTTGTTTTCAATTAAATCTTAGTTCTAATGAAAGGTTCTTGAATGAGTACACTGAAACCTGCAATCCTCTGTAGATCAGATAAGCCATCTTGGGAATGTCGCTCTATGCCTTCATGCTAAACTTAAGTTCAGAGTTTCAAGGTCTGTGGAGAGGAATACGTGAACATCACCTTTTGTTCTTAAGAGTATATATTTCTCTTACGGGAAGTAATTTTCTCAGTCATAGCACTAAAGATGCTTTTAAAGTAAGAAATTCTGTAAATCTTACTTTATGATGGTGAAAAAGCAGAGAAAATGCTGTTGTATTCCATTTCTGCCTTGTTGATATGGAGTTCTTCTTTGTTTGTGTTAAGCAAAAATTTGATAAGACTTTTTTCTATTTTAATGATAAAAGGAAAGAAAATAATCCATGAAATTCAGAGCATCTGAAAAATCCAAAATTAATTAACATTTTAAAAAATCTATATCTACCTCTTTCTGCATTGTTTTCCTGAGTTTCTAGTAATTCCATAAAGTACTTAAATTATCACTTGGTTCTTAGAAAAAATACCTGGATACTTTCTAACCTTCGAAAAGAACAGCCCGCTTTGAAAATAGCAGCTGACATGAAAAGCAAAACTTCATCTTTCTTGCTGAGTTGGAAGTTTATGTATTTGCTATACCCTAAACAATCTAAATTAATTATGTGAAAGAGCCAAGTCCTGCTTTACAATGCCTGTACTGAACTCTATTTTTTTTTATTTTTTCTTAACAAAATGGCCTCTCCTGGGCATCCCACCCTTGATTTTTCTCCATTTCAGATTCCTTCTTTCTAAGGCTGTTCAGTGTCAGATTTCTGTCGAATCACTGTCAAATCCACCAGTTTTGCCTTATTTCATATCCATTCTCCCCAAATATCCAGTCTTTTGCCCTGATGTGAATATATCTTGAATGTTTTGCCTGGTCTTTGATGACACCCCATAAAGCCCTGCAACCCTTGCACCTTCTTTTCCACCATAAATAACAGGAATGACAACAGTGACAATTAAAACCCCACCTGTTCCCCACACCTGTAACAACTTCACATACAAGCATTGAGAGACTCATTCCCATAACTTTTCTTCCCAGTTAACTGATGAGGATTTTTTACAATCTTGTATTAGTACGAGTAACGGATGAGATTCAATTTCTTCTGGGCTCATTATGTGATCAGTTAACAGCTACTGGCATAAAAATTAAAACAAAGTATATCCTGTGCCATCAAAAAAATACATTCTCTGTGTTTCTTGTCTTTCATTTCATCGAATTTTCTTTCATTCGGTCAGTCAGTCTTGCAATTGATTTGTGTAATTTTGTAAATCTAAGACATGACCATAGACTAGCTGAGGTGGCGGTTCAAAACATCACTGAAATCAGTTACTGATAGTAGCCAAGAGTCTTCAGTGGGTAAATAAGCAACTTTCCTTATGCAGATGCTCGAGTTTATAGAAAGAATACAAAATGGTATAGAAAATACAAGGCGTAAGGTAATAAGCATGTTTTAATACCAAAGTTGTTCTAGTTTTCATGAAGACATATGAAACTCCTTAAAAAAAGCTTCTTTACAATATTGTACAGTCAGTTTAGCTTCTAACAGTGTCTTTTCTCTTTCTGTGACTAAATGATATACAAAATAATTATGCTGCAATGTTAGGAAAATAAACTCACTAATACTGGTATTGATTTTCTGCTCAATAAAGCAGTGCTTTTCAAATTTTTCTTTTATCCATGACTTGTGTTTCATTGACTGGATAAGGGGGCAAGTTCCATCTATGTCTGTTTTTAACAGAAATCAGAGAGCAACAAGATTGCCAGCCTTTAGCTGGTACTCTGACAGATAATGCACTTTTTTTATACATTTACAATGTATTATAACCTGTTTATCCCAGTTAAATAATGAAAAGACCATAATCATAGCCTCCATTAATTTTCTGGTTTGACCTCAGATGGAGATGTTCGTCTTGTCCTAGCTGGGGAAGGGTGTGGTTGGTCCATGTAGTAGGCATGGGGAGTGATTTCCTGAAGTGCTGGGCAATTGCAGCTCTCAGTGAGTGCTAGCAAGCTCCAAACTTTCTGAACATCAAAGGGATATCTCCAAATATAGCCACTCCAGTTCTAAATCAAACACTAGTCACGTTTTTCTCTCCAAGATCTCCTTCTCCTACCAGCTCCAACCTCTCCAGCCATGGACTCACCTCCTTAGCAGAATTAACGCTCCAATTTCCTCTATACATCAGAGCAACACAAAAGCAAACCAAAGACTTACTATTGCCTAAATAGTAAAATCATGCTACCTAACTGCCCAGCAACTGGAATCTGAATTTTACTAATCATGAATTCTTTTATAACCAATGTACATTCCAATTCATCCCGTTACAAGTTGGATAATGGACCGAGTAGGATGTTTATATATTTTACAAGGAAGCATGTATATGCACATGCATGTTGTGTGTGTGTGTGTATACACTCATACATACTTGCTTTGTACAGCTTTGCCACATTTTGAACTATTCCAGCTGACCAGCAATCATTTGAGCTTGCCATTGTAAACTGGAGTACCTGCAAGTCCTGCATGAATCAGTTGAACTTGTGGCCCTTTGCTTTCATCAGTCTGTCAGCACCAGCACCGACGTTACTCAGCGTTCAGCATTACGAAGTGCAGCGTGTTACAGCACCCTTGCAGAAGCCCACAGCTTCCCTCTGGGTTGTCTTAGAGTTTTATGATTGGTAGGGCCCATGCATACACTGAAAACAGCCCTGTCACCAGCAATGTAAGCGGACCCAATACAATCCAATTACCGTGATCATCACAGTGATCAGCAGGTCCCAAGTCATAAACCCGATAATTCTTATCTGTCCTACAACTCCCATATGCTATACATTTGGGCACTTTTATCCAAGCCTTTCTAGTTAGGAAGCTCAAGAACCCACAGAGCGACCCTAAGTCATATTACACAGCATAAGAACCTGTATAGAAATGGCTTTTTTTTGGGGAAAAGGGAGAGTAGAATGGGTCTTCTGTACATTTATATTGCTTTCAAGGTGACTCTACCCATCATAGACATGATAAGCATATAACAACAAATGTATTCCATCCAGACTGGAAATGAAAACCTATATATCTCAGGTAGGATACACCACCTTGCTCTCTCTGCTTCAAGGCTGCTTACTACTCTGCCAAACCCAGATTTTAGGCTTTGGGGGAAACAAGGTTGGAAGGGGGTGGGCATAGTTAGCTTTTATTGAAAAGCACATTTCTTGTGAAACCGTGCTTGGTTGTGGCCGTCTAGTGACATACTTTGAAATACGCTCTGGTTCACCCGTTCTTGGCTATTTCTCTCTACAAAATATAATACCTAAAAGCATTATTCTCAAAGAGAAATCTAATTAGTAAACTACCCTTTCTTCCTGTGGCTTAGCCTGCAGTTATTGGTCCATCAAGGCTCTGTGTTGAAGAGGATGGAAGTGCTGAATACACAATGCTGTAGAAATATTTTATTCTCCTCTAGAGAGTCATAATTCACATTCTTGTCTGTAGAGCCCTGGAGTCAGGTAAGGTTTCTAGGGGCTGAAATCACAGAGTCTAGAACATTGGATTGATGTTTCTTTCCTGGCTAATTTCTTCTGGCTTTTTTAAAAATTGTTTTTCTTGGATTTTTTGGCAGGATTTTAAGACACTAATTTACGCTGCTGTTCTGGAAACATGGCAGAGAAAAGTCAAATCTTACATAACTTATTCATCAGTGGGTCATTTTATTTCAGTAAGATTTAGTTTAATATTTAAAATTAGGATGCTGATTTTTGGAAACTGGTCAAAATACAGTATATGGTCACAGTGTTAATGGAGTGTGACATATACATTTGAAATGCAGACTTAGTTTTTCAAAAACAGCCAGAAAGCCTTTTATTTTATTCTGATTCACTGGAAATCTGGCATTTCAGAAATGCTTATGTCACATTCAGAAATCTGATTCTCCTTCTCTGTGAAGAAATCAAATGGGTTCTTTAAGTGTCGAATGCAAAGAAACCATACACTGCGTGATGTTCTCTGCTGTAGGGACCATCTCAAGAGGCAGAGGATCTACATGTGGCCATCACCTTTTTCATCCACAGCCCAGCTATTAAGTGCCTCTGTGACCAGTCTGGTTCAAGCCCCCTAACTGCACAGAGCAGTCAGCCCCAGGATTTTGAGATGTGTCTTCTTTGCTACTGTGCTGGGAAGCCTCGTGAGAAAGGAGAGTAATGTCCTCCATACCCTCCTTTGAGCGGGAAAATGCTGCAGAGGTACCTGATGTATGTGCCATGTGAAGACCATTGTCTCTTTGTGTGTGCCATGGGAAATACACCAGTCCATTGACTAGATACTATTCAGAGCTATCACACGGTTGGGTATAGGTCTTAGGCTAAACAAAGAACAACAAAAGTTGCTTGGATTTCAGTGGCACAGGCCAATTTCCACAACAAAGTGTATGCAGTATTTTTAAAATATTAAACTCGTGGGTAAAATGCAGCAACATACTACTGGTTATAAATTACAGTTTACCCATTTGTAGATGAATTATGTTATAGCTGTATAAAGAAGCAAAATGTGACCAAGAAATATGTCACTGTACTCTTTTTTTCAGTGAATTAAGCATTAGTTCAAATTGTTTCTATGAAATCTGAAGACTCTTATTTGCAATTTGGAAAGCATTAAAAAGAATTCTGTTTGCTTTCTGGTACACATTATTTCACGAGGACAACTTTTTTTTCCTGGTAGTTGTGTTCTGCTATTTAGAATAATAACACAGAATGAACTAACATTTTCTTCCAAAGGAAATTGAGTGATTTACAGCTGTTGATCACCTCTCCCACTGCCAAAGTCAAACTAAACTCAGGGTGAAAAAATAGCAGGAAGAACTGTTAGTTTAGGATAAACAGATTTTGTTTCCATCTGAAACTACAGAGGGTGTTTTAGCCAGTAATCGTATGGGCACTGCTGGCTGGGAGCGAATTTAGTGCATCCATCTGAAGGAAAGCCTGCCATCTACTGAGGCACCAACAGCCTCTGCGCAACCACCAGCCTCTGCGGCAGCACCCGGCTACTCTGCCAAGTATGAACACCACCCCGCTGCACCCTGCCTGGGAGAACTGAAATTAAAGTGCATATGCTGGTAGGTGTGCAGGCATCCATCACAGCTTTGTTTAAAGGCAAAGTAAAAAAAAAAAGAAAAGAAACAAAAACAGGCTCAACTTTTCATCAAAGCTGAGTATCAGGTATGAATCACTGCTTCTTAACTTTTGCATCATCGTGTCTGATGTTAAACAAATCCAACAGTAGAAAGTAGGCTGACTCTTTATTTAATCTGACCATACATAACAATATGCCTGGGTGGAAAAGGCAACATAAGATTATGAGATTTATACCATTTTGAAGAGATTGTGAGATTTTAAGTGAAGCTCTACAAATAACACGGCATGGTATCGTGGGGCATTTTACTGTTTTGACAGATGTTTGGTTTCTGTGAAAAGTTAAATGAGATTATAAAGAGATTTCGTCCTTTTTTCCCCCCATATGTGCATGTATAACTTTACCAAAATTAATATTTGCATGTTTTCTTTAAATGAGGTCCACTGGGAAGTAAAAGAAAAGAAACTGTACAATTGTTAAAGCTTTTCACAAAATATTTTAATAAGGATGTAACAGATTCCACATTAGCAATTTTTAAACTAAAAGGAGCTGACTCACAGTCCATTGAAGTGAACTGGGATTTTTTTCTCTCATTTTGATGGGCTTTGAATCAGACAACTTTGAAATACTGAATTTATACATTCATTTAACAGTACCTAATTTTTGGTGAAAGAAATGTACAAAGTAGTATCCTGCTTTTTGCTGCTGAGAAAAGTTAAAGAGTATAATTTAACAAAAACCTCTAGTAAGTCCACCACTGCAAATGCTAGATGCCTTAATTGTCAACCTTACACTTAACACTGTACTTAAGCACCGTAGCTACCAGTACAATGCTACGGGTATGCTGCTACTAGAGATTTTTCCCAGTCTCTTGCTTCAGATTGCCAGTAGTTATAATTAAAAACAACCACAGTATTGTGCTAGAGAAGTGATTTGTCACAGCTACTGGGACACCTGCCACTGTGTGACACTGTTAACATAAGTGGTAGAAAGCAAAAAACATAGCTGCTTATTTCAACACGGTCCGTACCGATTCTTACGTCTGGGATAAGAGGGAGTGGGGATAGAAGGTTTTGTTTAATCAGCTGTCATTTATCAAACAAGAAAGCTTCATTCACTGTACAAAAATTGTTCTGTCATAAGAGGGAAAGAGAGAAAATTCAAGAGAGAGAATTTTTGTGGGGGAGACAGTGTAGATGAAAGAGTTAGAAAAAGTGACAACCTTTTTATCTGAAAAGGAGCCTTCTTGAGCATCACCCATTTTAAATGCAACCTTGCAAGTAGCCACCACAGACATAAGTACACAGTATAAATTGCTTCAGAGAAACACGTTCACAACACAGTGACAAGAATTAAATAAAAAATCAAACAAAAAGACATCTGGCACACACTAAAACCAAAAATTCTCAGAAATGAAACATTAAGAAGCTCTGGGCCAGTATATTACATTGGCAACATATGAAACCCATTTTATTTTTTTTAGTGCAACAGAAAAAACTGGAGCTAGGGTAATAGCTATTATCAAACAGCTACTTTTTTTGTCAAGTATTTATTTCAGAGCCTGATGGAGATTTTGAAATGAATCCCTCTTTTTCCATGTAGGCTAAAGTGACTTTGCGGCCACCCAGGTCATTCAAAACTGTCTCAGCTCCCTTCATCGCTGTTTCACAGCTGATGGTGCAGGCACAAGACAATAGCTTCACAGTCTAGCGCTCCCTTTAAACTTGATTATTAGCACATTTATTGTA
Organism: Aptenodytes forsteri; assembly: GCF_000699145.1. Classification (NCBI taxonomy): domain Eukaryota; kingdom Metazoa; phylum Chordata; class Aves; order Sphenisciformes; family Spheniscidae; genus Aptenodytes; species Aptenodytes forsteri. The sequence continues at coordinate 895,737 of NW_008795405.1, read as the reverse complement.
TGTATGGACACATTCAAACATTTCCCAGCTCAGTGCTCCCCCTGACTCCTGGCTCAGTGCTCTGCTCCCCGTGAGTCATGGGACTGTTTATCTCCCGTTATCAGCAACCTGCTGCGCAGCTCTGAAGCACAGCAATAATCAGATTTTTTCCTGAAGACCTTTTCTGCCCTGCTTCCCCTGAGCGTAGCACAGAAAGGCAGAGCCCCAGTGAGGTGGAAGCTGTCTGCAAAACAAAAGACGGCTCCATGACTATGCTGCTTCTTTTCTCGGGGCCTTTTTTGCTCCCCACTTTCTTTTTTATTCCTGGAAGGGGGCAGAGAGAGGCCACTTGCTCCTTCCTGGGGGAGGGCAAGACGTGTTGGGGAGGACTTTTCCCAGCATTTCTACTCTCTGCAGGGGAGGTGCGTACTGTCAGATGCTGATCAGGGTCGCTTTCAGTCAGGGGGAGTCTGAGCCTGAATGCTGGGGCTTGACTGAGGCAGGCTCGACTCAGTGGTCTGGGGGGTCCCACCAACTGAGGGGGAGGGCAACCTGTACAAAAGGTGAGGGGAGAGTCGCTGCGGGTCAGACCCAGAGAGGGGTGGCAGAGCCTGGCTGCCAGACCCTAAGTCGACCCACGAGTATGGCAATTTGCTAAGTGGGTGTCAAAGCATCAGCGAATGCATCTGCTCTCAAGGGAGGCAGACAGGGGGGATGGGGCAGCAGACCGAGGACGTGGGGTTTTCTTTGCTCCTTCTTGTGCCTTCCCTCCCAGCCTCCCCATGCCACAGCCCTGGCCTTGCTCACCCTCCTGCTGGGGGGCAGTAGGGGAGCGGGGCGGGCAGGAATGCTTCCTCAGAGGGTGGTAATCCTGGAGGTGCAAGTGCCATTCCTGTACATGCTCCCTGACTCCAAGTTGTCTGGGGGAAAGTCCTCCACGCTGTATGCCCTGCTCTTGAGGGCAGTGGCATAGTAGTCGATGGGTTCCTCTGCAGCATTGTCCATCCAACTGAGGCAGAGCAGCCGCTGGAAGGACCGCTTGAAGTTGTCCGAGAGAAAGCCATAGAGGATGGGGTTGGCACAGCTGTTGGCATAGCCCAAGATGACGGAGAGCTGGCTGATGGTGGCATCATCCTGCTCTACGAAGACATTGACCAACTGCACGATGTAGAAGGGCATCCAGCAGATGACAAAGACCATCACCACCATCATGACCATGAGGGTGATCTTGCGCTCCGAGCGTTTGCGTTGCTGCCAGCCAGCCTTCAGGGCCACCATGCGCATCTTGGCAATGATGAGGATGTAGCAGAGGCAGATGGCCACCACAGGCAGCAAGAAGCCCATCAGAAAGGTGTAGACCACAAAGACCACTAGCCACCTCTGGGTGGGCTCTGGCATGAGCATGTTGCAAGCCACTGTTCCATCACTGTTGGCCGCTGTGTTGGAGAAGATGATGATGGGCAGGATGATGAGGATTGAAAGCACCCAGACACCCAGATTGACCATCTTAGCCACAGTGGGCCGGCGGTACCTAGCTGCCTTGATGGGGTGCACCACAGCAATGTAGCGGTCCACACTGAGCACGGTCAGGCAGTAGATGCTGGTGAACATGTTGATGGCATCCACGCTGAGCACCAGGCGGCAGAGCAGTGAGCCAAAGGGCCAGTGGTGCAGCAGGGTGGAGGTGACCAGAAAGGGGACGCTGAGCATCAGCAGCTCGTCTGCGATGGCTAAGTTGAGGATGTAGATGTTGGTGGCCGTCTTCATCTTGGCATAGCGTAGGATCACGTAGATGACCATGGAGTTGCCGCACAGCCCTACCAGGCACACCACGGAGTAGATTAATGAGATGAGGATGGCGCTGCCCTGAGACTCACTCAGGGTGCTGTTCGGGGCGCCAGAGGAGTTCCTGCCGCCCGAGTCCATGCCCCCCGCCGCCGCCTCCTCCGAGGCGCTGCCGGCTCCGCCGCCACTGCTGTCGCTGCCGCCGCTGTCGCTGCCTGCACCGCCCGGAAGCCTGGTGCAGGTGCCATTGGGGAGCATCCTCTGCCCGGACCTCCCCGCCCCCGGCTCAGAGCAGCAGGCGCCTGCCGC
>NW_008795405.1:866760-893276 GCF_000699145.1 Aptenodytes forsteri | reverse complement strand
CCCCCCCCCCAGGCAGCATCCTCTCCTCCCCATCCATTCTCCACTGCTCCGCCTCCATGGCACCTGTGTCCGGGCCAGGGGCACCCCAGGCAAAGGGACCATCCTTTCTCCTTTAGGTAAAAAGCCTGTGTTATGGGTGGGTGGGCAATGTTACCTGAGCAGACATGCCTCATGCCTACACAGCTGCTGTAACCTTCTCCTGTCATTGCAACATGCGCATTGCCCACCCTATGGCGCTGGCACCAGACATGACACTGACTACGACAGACCGCATAACCTTCAACCCTAAGTGCACAGCACTGCCTGAAAACAGCAATGCCCATGCCTCCTACCACCACGCAGCTCCATGCCCCCCACCTTGTCCTGTCCCACCACCACCACCAGACATCGTACACTAGCAACATCCAATACTTTACAGCCCTGCCTGTCTCCACATGCTCTGTACTGAAACATGCCCCCCCATCCCATTCTGACACCCCAACACATGCTCTGCCTCTGTCCACCACACATCCAACAGTGCAGGCACCAGTTTGCAGACTACAGCTCGCCATCACTGTTTACACCACGATGGTGCCAAGACCATCCTGGCTATGCTGCTATGCAAACACATCATCTGTCCACTCTTCTGTCCCCTCACATACTGCTTCCACTCACAGGATCACTTCAAGTTCAGCCATCACATGCTCCATCACCAGCGCTACAACGCCCTCCCTTAACATTGTTAAAACATATGCATATCCCTGATAGGGTTGTATCCACACAGGGTGAAGCTATAAACCCTCCTCAGCACTGCACAGTGACACAAACCATTGACACCATCTCCATTCATACAGTACTTCTACATATACATAGCCATCACTACATAAATGACTTATCCCACGCTACACCCATACACCCACCCACCCACAGACTGCTTCTACACACTGACCTATACCATGCTATTTTGTACACACACCCTGATCTTGGACAAACACAGTCATATACACCGATAGCTACTCATACTGTCATCTCTAGACAGACACTGCTGCCTTACATGCCTCATCCGCACCACCAGTTCCAAACACACATGAACACCAGCAGATTGTCCTAATACTGCATCTCTATAGCCTGGCAAGCATACTTTTTTGTATGTTGGTTTTTTTTTTAATGTATGACCTTCACATACACCTCTCCTGGGCAATACGTCTCTTATCTCCCTATATGTTATTGTTCCATGCATAGTCTGTCCTTACATGCTTATACATAACCACTTAATCAATTTCCATATACCACCACCACCTGCCCATTCTGTATTAACCAGACATGGTTACTCACTAATACACACACCCTCACACTTGCTCACTGCACCAACACTCCCTCAGCACAGGCATACGTACAAAATACTTGGTAATTGCTTATTCTGCTGGCTGAAGCCACTCATATGTGTGAGCATACCACACCTGTATGGACATCAGCCTGCCTCTTCACATAAACTGTCGCCTATGAGCACCACCAATTTTGTCAAGAACAGCAGGTCCACACCACATAAATATCACCACAGTGCATATGCTGCTATACGCTCCCCACAGCACCACTATACTCAGCACCACACATGCATCCTTACAACCTACTCATTTTATCGTGCATACCCATCACCTCCTACAGTTCACACATCTTGTTATCACTGTCTGCCCACCATCACAATCATACATATTATCACTACCCACCACTTTAATATGCAGATACACACAGCATTACCGTCAATTCATTATAACCCGTCGTCAGGTATTTATTCTCTCTAGCACCGTATATATCCCTATACCCCTTACCACCACCAGCAGCTATTCCAACACATACATGTAACCTCTCTGACTGTATGATTTTCCTCATGTCAATCATCACCTCCAATCAATATACGCCTAGACGCTCCAATGTGACCAGCGTGTGCTCTTTGACACCTTGTCAAAGGTATTACATTTAGCACATGCACACTTTTGCATGACCCTTAAGCAAGCTGTTTCCTTTTCTTCTCTGATTAAAAAGTAGATTATGAATACATATATATGTATATATACCACCCTACACATAAATTTAATGATATATAAAAATAACCCTATTCAGTTTTTAGCAATTGCACACAAGTTCTATTTGAGTGATACTCTTCATGACTTTTGAGGACTTTTTGTATTTATGTTCTAGTATAGAAATGCATTTATTGAGCAGCCTTTGCAAATGATCTCACCATTCTTAGGACTATTGCTGTATATGAGTGTTTTAGCTAGATGTTAGAGCACTTGGGGATGTCATACAAATTTTTCTCAGAAAATTCATCCTTACATTTGGGGTTTTAGAGGTTCCATATTCTGATGTGTTAGCATCAGAGCTTCCAGTATACAGTGAAAAAAAAAAGATTTATATTTAACTACAACATTCAAAATCTTTACTTGCAGTGTGCTATTTGACACTGCTCAAATCTCTACGATTATGTAAATTCAGCTGGAGAATTATTTTCTTTAAAGTTTATATTCTGGGAGAATATGAATCAGCTTTCAGTCACTGATATGAGAAGGAGCATAAGTCAATAGCTGCAAGCCCATCAACAAGAACATCTGGTTGATTGCAGCACTTCAGTCTGTTTGAAAACCTATAGTTCAAATATAATCCATTTTTTGTTTACGTGAGCATTTGTTTTAAAGGGCATTTACTTATGGAGCATTGATTGAGGGGTTTCCTTCTTTCATATTGTTATAAACTGGCATTTAACAATAGTATGACTAGAAATGTGAATGCTTTTAGATTGCTCTTTACAAACATGGGAGCAAAAAGGATTGGTTTTGAAACTATAAATAGTAGTGTCATCACCACAAAATTTCAGTTGTTGTCTGCATTGCCCTCCGTTGCATTTGCACACATATAAACACAGTCACTCATGGAGGCATTTTAGACATTTTATCCATGCTTTGGCCTATTTTAATTAATTACTTTGCAATGCTAGCATTTGGCCATGTCCTGCACCCAAAAGGGTCAGTAAAAGCTCTTCTGTTGAAATAGATGTGGGCATAGTGTTCTCTCTTACTGCAATGATTAAAAATAAATTACCTGTAAATTGTAACTCCTGCAAAGGTACTAACCTCACTAGGTATCACACACATACCTGCTTGACGTGTATGCCCAGAAAAAACAAAATGCCATCATAGGCATAATTATAATGAGGTAACATGTGCTATATGTCCTACTTAGAAGGCTTGAAGATTTCTGTATCTCCATTCATTGAAGTTTCCTTTGGATACCGAAAATTACATTCACATTAGAGAATGATAGCATTTTCCAAAAAGGAATTGTTTGAATGCCTGCCTAGTCACTTAGGCCGATTGCTCTAACACAGTTTATGTGTATTAATTTACTGAGAAATTCTAGCTACTGATCTTTACCAACGCTCAATTGCCTGTTGCTCATGATTCAAAAGCATATATTTCTAACCTCAACTACTTGATAAAGTAGCAATGCTTGATTAGAAATAATGCAGTTTATTATCCCAATAATGATATAATACCATTATAAATACCAACATTGGCTCATTTCAACCTCATGAAACAAAAGGCATTGTTCCGACAATCAAATATCCTTTAAAGAAGAAATTCTGATGATATAAACCAACTCTAATTTGGGAACATGCTTAGACATTTTATTTTTGTTATGGTTTGTTCTTTTACCTAAGGACTTTGCCTGTAAAGAGTAGGCCAGAGGTCTTAGCTTGTGTTTATAATCCACCTGTCACAAAACAGGGAAGGGCAGCTTGACCTTCTCAACATAGTCTGCAGGTTGGCCTAAGACACATGTATATACTTTCCAATACCCCATTTTTGTAGCAACACCTGCCTCCCCTGGAAGGGTGGAAAAAAAATTATCTCCCCCAAATTCTTACTTCTGGGCCATGCTGGGAAGTCTAGGGCTAAGGCTCAGCCCATGCCTAGGGTTAGAGTTAGGGTTAGGAGAGACACGAAGCCCATAGCTCCAGGTGCAGTGGGGATGCAAGGGGGAGGACCAATGGTGGGGGAGGCTGTGCAAAGAGCTTATGCCTGAAAAATTGTTCGTTCCTCTGGGACAATGCTAGGCATCTCAGGGTACAGTTCATCCCACGCCTAGACTTATGTTTAAGGTCAGGAGAGAGACAAAGCCAACAGCTCCAGCTGAAAGGGGTAGAAAAAGGGTTTAAAAGCTGCATAAGGTAGGGGAAGACTTCACAGATGCTATCCCCTAATGACTTTCTCCTCTGGGACATAGGTTGGGCTCTCAGGATAGGGTGCAATCTATGACTACTCTTATCTAACCCTTGGATTAGGGTTAGAAAAGAGACAAAGCCAAGAGCTCCAAGGGAGCCGAGTCTTAAGAGAGGCTGCCAAAGGGTGAGGAGAATACTTCACAACTTTTTCTCCCCTGTCCACATTCTCCTCCGGGACATGGCTGGGGTGTCGGGGTAAGGTCCATCCCAAGCACATCTTAGGGTTAGACTTATGTGAGGCAAAGCCCAGAGCTCCAGCTAATGAAGCACTTCCCACTCTGATGTTGGGAGCTCGATCCTTAATTTTCTTCCCACAGTTGAATGCTAGCCCAGTCAACTCCATCTGAAGTATTTGAGGCAAGAAAGCCAGTGGCAATTAAAAACAGCCTTCTGACAAACATTTCTCCTGATGGCAGGGTAAGGCTGACTCTCAAAATCTCCCATCTAAAAAAACCCTACGAACGGCTCACAAGGCAGATGATACACTTTCTGTCAGTCAAGATGCGTTTCATCTAGTGTCACTCTGTCTCGAGTATTGTGGCAAGAAAAAGGAAACAGTCAAGAAACTTAAAAGGAAGCCTATGGTAATTTATTAAATATTTAAAACCCAGGAAAATATATGAATAGTTTTCATCAGTATCCTTCAACTTTTCAGCATGGCAATGATGTGGTAGCCCGTGTAACTGCTCTAATTTGTATATACTGTGAACATTCAGCAAATTCAAAAGAGTTTTGGAAGGCTGAGTCATTTCAATGGAGTCCCACTGATTAATTCAGTAGTCTCCTACTCAAACTGTAGATGCCCTGTGCACCATTCAAACTGAATGTTTCATAAATGTTGCTCAGAAATTAATGACTGAACGCTCTTTTACAACCATTTATTTCTACAAAATAGCAAAATATTATATGGTTTTGGTAATCAGTTGAATTGTAATCTGTTATAGTTCTATTAAAAATCATTCAGTACCCATTTCAATTGCATATTTTTGGAAGTCATACATTTTTCATGACCTTTTGATTAAGATAGAAAATTTCAGGCCACTTAAACCACTCAGATGTAAATTCTGTTCTTGCTTTATAACTGATATCACTGGATCTGCTGTGAGTCAGCAGAGATTTTAACTTTTCATTAGAATGTCAACATATTTTAAAATGTTTCCCTTTTAATACAGCTATTGTATCTTGGATGTCATGATTCTGGTTATCATTTTACTTTTAGCAGAGTGCCTAAACTTTACATCAGTTTTAGTTATGGTTGAAAATGCAGTGCAAATAGACAGATGGAAGTGATTAATTATAATGGTATGTTAGAAAGCATTTTCTCCTAAAAGGAAAGTTTTGTCATTTGAACTTTACAATTAATTGAGAAATTAACATCTATTCTGTAAAAACAGATGTTTTAAACCACATTCATCAGAGAAAGAGTCAAGCTGTTGCTTAGTGAACACATACATGATTCTTTGTCTCTTGATCCAGATGCATTTATTTCAGACTTAGCTGCTGAAAATATTAAAATCAGATGGTTGACAAAAGCTGTGTTACATTGCAATTCTTCCCGCTTCATCATATTTTCTACTGTAGTAGTTAATAACTGACACAGAGTACCATTACTGAAATAAATTATCTGGCAGAGTCATACAACAAACTGCTCTGTGCCATTAATTTTTTCAGGAAAGCTGAGGGCTGAACACATGTGCTGACAGCACACTCCCCAAGTTCTCAAGAGCAAGGTTGCTGCCCCAGTGAACGAGATAAGACATAGTGCCAGATTCTGATCCCAGACACACTTTTCCAAATCTGGGTAATTCTATTGACTTGTAATTAACCAGGTTTGTACTAATGTATCAGTGGTTGGAACTTCGGTTTTCAACCCTTACCTCCCTTCGCAAAGTTACTTGGTGACAAGTGTCATCAGCAGTAGGTGCAGCTGAAATGCTACTGAGTATGTTTTGGCTGTAAGCATAACCGAGGACAAACTGTATTTAGCAGATTTTCATCACTCCTAGTTAAAACCTGCCTGGAGCAGGGCAGATAGTTGTACATAAAATCTTGAAACTGCTTGATTAGCCTGAATATTTGAAAAGAATGAAGGAGTTTTATATGTTGTTTTAGCTGGATAAATAATGTCTGAGAAGTCGTGCTCCCCAAATAATACTACCTTGTTCTATGCTCTAATGCATATTCCAATAGAAAAACCTGGTGTTTTAAAAAAGTAAGGCAACTAGTCTCACCACTTTGAAGGGCATAAACCAAACAAATATTCATAGCAGGAAAATTGCATGCTTTATTTCTTACTTGGAAGCAGGGGTATCTTCCAAGGGGGAATGTCTTAATCTAGTGAAAATTGCTGTGTTTCTATTGACTTCGCTGAGTGTGGATCATTATGTTAACTGAGCCATGCCTCTGAGGTTTCACAGTGGTACGCATTCCATCCCGGGGCAGAATATTTATGACTCAGCTGCTAGTCATTATTGCAGCGTAACCGAACATACGGGACCCCAGTGTGTTTCCTCAAAGGGAAAGAAGCATGGAGTTGTGATTTGATACCTACAGACTTTGCTGGCATCTGAAAACATCCAGAGTTCAGATTATAACCCCGGTGTCAGAACTGATTTCACCTGTTATTATATGTCTCCTTGGCAAGACTTGTATAATTTTAGATGTATATCTTGAGAAAATTAGGATCCAGTTACATTTTTTGGGTAACATTTAGAAGCCTAGCTAGCCTAAAGTACTTTATAAAATAATAAAATAGCTGCTGGTTTGCAATTTGTACCTATCAGCCATCTTGATCTTGGTCAAAACCATTCTATGCAGCTCTGAGTATGGAGATCTGTCTTATAGGGAAACAGTATATTCTTCAGAGAAATGGTCATGAAGCTTCCACAGGGTTTTGAGAGAATTTCATTTACTATCTTTACATTTAGCCCCTATAAAATTGCAGCACTTCAAGATGCTTGATAGGTATCACTGTATTTAAACAAAAAAATTGGAAACAATTTAGTTAGCCTTGACACAAAGATAATCTCAAAAGATATTTCACATGGTGAAAAATTGTGGTGGTGTTTACAGCAGTTTCCTTTACTTTGTGTAGCTGTGCAGGATAAAATGTCTCTACTTATGGGTAAATGAGCAAAACTGTTGAAACCAAGAGGGGCTTCATCCATTACCCCTGAAGGAAATTTTGCACATTTCTCTTGTTTCATCTGTAGAATATTATCTTTTCACTGTAAGAGATAATAATGAAATGAAAGTAAATGAAAACCTGTTAAAATTTTAATTGTCAAATGGAAATGTCAGAAACCCCTTTTGATGGGACAAGCTTGCAATTTATTCATGAATTTGTGTTATAATCCCCATGCCAAGTGTGTTGTATAATCACCGTTTTGATTCTGTGGATAATTCTATACAATTTTTAATACTCTGCTTGTTCTTGCTTCTTTCTAATTGTTGCTATAATTTTACTGATTCCCTGCTGTGCCATCTTTGGGGTCTTGGAATTGTTTCATGCAGTACAAGTGACTCACTATAAACTCTCCCTTTCGAAGAACCGCTTAATCTTTAAATAGCTGTATTCATATAAGTTTCAAGAAGAATGGGAATTTTTCATCGTTCAAGAAGAGATGGAAATGTGCATTCAAAGAACATGCAAATCCATTGAAAAATTTTGGGCTTGAAAAATGTCTGTAAAAGTGAACTTTCCCAATAATTTGATGAATGTAGCTCCTTGAACTATTTCACGACTTATTTAAACAAAAGCACCTGTGACATTTATGACTTTCATTGTGTTGGATTGTGTCCGTCAGTAAGCACAAGCAATTGCAAGTAATTATCACAAAAGCTAGCTGAGGAAAGAGGTGTTAGGTCTTCTGCTCCTTGTCTTGTAGTGAAGTACTTCCCTACAGCAGATACTGTTCTCCAGTGCTTCATCCAGCCAAGTTTTGAAATGGCTCAGTTACTACAGTCTTCGCCAACCTCTTTACAGTAATTGTCATGTTTAAGTGTATACTGGTTGGATACTGTTTGCCAGTGCTAAGTATTTATTTTGGCAGTCCTGGATACAGTCAGAGAATGCCAGTGCTAAGTATTTATTTTGGCAGTCAGATATTGGATACAGTCAGAGAGTAAATATTGCACTAAATGTATGAACCAAATGAGGGGGTGATCAATTATGAATGGGGTAGGCTGGGGAGAAGGGGAGGTGCTGTTTGCATGCAAATTACTTTAAACGAATCAGGAAATATTGCTATGATTGCAGAGAGCAAAGTAAATTTATAGAATAACCATAGCTGTTGTATGATACCCAGTTAAATTTTATTACTTATTTCATCTAGCTTGTGGAAAGAGTTCTCAGTGTGTGAGTTTTCATTTAAAGGTTGTATGAATAAATGATACAGATCTTCCTGATGGATAACTTCTCAGCCTTCTGAAACATATTTATACAGCAAACAATCATTTAATTCACAGTAAATCTTGTTAAAAATTGATGTCTCATCATAATCAGGTGTGTAATCGTTTGTTTTTACTTGGGAGCAATGGGAATATATTTTTATCATGGAAATGATAATACACAATTAAAAGGAAATATGGCTACTAACAACTGAAGTAGCAGTACACGTCATACAGTGACAGCACAGGTCGAATTTGTATTGTTTGAAGTTCAAGTCCACCTGCACAAGATTGACTGAAGAAAAGCATAATCCTAGAGTTAGCTTTGGTTATCTATGGTTCTTGTACATCTCTGAAGACAGTTCAGCATTTGGGGCACACTATTTTGTACATCTAACAGTCACTGAAAATATTTCAGTTTTTTCTTTTTTTGTCTGTTATCTTTGGTATTCTGATGTCCTGTGCTTTGAGTAGCCACCAATGCTACTGCAAAAGGGATATACAAAGATGCTGTTATGATCTTAAATATAACACATGAATAACCACTTATGGTGTGAAATACTGGAAAATCAAGGATTAATACATAATTGTCAGCATATCCAAATATGTTTCATAAAATAGGGTGTGCTGTCATGGTTTTGCAGGGAAAATACTGAGGAAAAATTACCTCACAGGCTCTAAAACTATATAAATAGAATTTTCCATTCATTGAGGATGACCTGCAGATACAAAATTTGCAAATATTGCCACTGACTTCAAACCGAAAGGCAAACCTAAAATTCTCACTCCAGCAAAACTCATAATGTGATATCACCTAGTTCTTAAATTTCCTTATGATTTTTATTCTTCTTTGAAACCTGAAGATAAGTTTACATTGAGAATTTATTTAATGGGCAACTTCAGTTTCTGCTCCTTTAGGATGCAATAGAAGCAATGCAGTACTTAATGTTTTTTAAATATCCACATTTTTCTAAAGTAGCCTAAGATGCTGAAGTTTAGTAAAACATCAGCCTCTGAATATGATTAAAGGTGCATTTGGTGAAAGAAGTTTATTTTTTTATTACAGAAACTTTTCACTGAGCTCTTACACTAGAAAGCTACGTGTGGTGCTGAATTTTGTATTTAATAGTTTATCTTTCTTTAGCATTCAATTTCACTCGAACAATATCTCTTCTTTCGTAGTTCTTCTATTTAGTTATGCAAATGGTTCTCATTAAGGGATTCTGAAAGTTATACAGCTTACAAAAATGAGGAAATTGTGTCAACATATATGTAACATGCTACTATGTATATGCTGTATTGAGCAACGTAAGTGCTAGAAAGTACGTCTGAGAAAATACCATGATGTGACAGAAAACCTCCACTTCCAAATCCCACTCCAATTAAGATATTTGATGTAGTCCCTGATGGTATATCATGCAGTAAAACAGAAGGCAATCCCTTCCAATCTGACACAATCAAAGATTTTTTGCAGTTTTATCTTGCATATCTTATTAAGTTGAAGGACTTCTGTTTAATTTTCTAAACGATGAGAAAAAAGCCAAAGGCCAGGGGGTTTTGGGGGTTTTTGTTTTTGTTTTAAATAGAGCTTAATAGCTTAAAATGCAGCTGCAGAGTAAAAAGTTACAGCTAAGTAAATACAGTTGTAAAACAGATTTATTGCAATAGTCACCTATGCTCAGTATTTTAGGAAAAATTCCACCTTCTAACAAACAGAAAATTCCAAATAACAGCAACAATAAAAATATTTCAAGTGATGTCTCTCTTCTGAGTTGAAACCTGGCCCAATGCAGATGCTCCAGGACTAAACTCTGCAGTAATTCAACACCTTCATTGATTCTTCCTGTACTGAAAGACCACCTGGAGTCTGTGGAGTGTGAAACAACAGAGTGTATCATGGTATGTAACACATAGGTTCACATCACTGCCTCATACTGTGGACAGGGGTCAAAGGGAATCTTCCTGTAGGCTGAAAACTCATTTGCATGTCTTGAGTGAAGGTACTATTAGTCATTTCCACAAGGCAATTTGCCCAAGGTAAGTGTCCATCTCTATCCATAATTTTTTTTTCACCTCTATTTAAAACCCAAACTACTTGTTTTTAATTTCTCACCTATGCATATCATCTTCTTTTGACACAAGAAATGCAAATTGTTGTTCGCTTCCTTCATGCTATCTACTATCTACCATCTTATTTATCCAGTTGCTGTAATTTTCAGACAGGAAAGGCATTTTGCAATATTCAAAACTATCTGAAGGAGAAGATGACTAGGTTAAGGTCATGAAGCAGGCAGGGATGGTAAATGGTTGTTCCATCTCTGTGTCACAGTCAATAAAGCACCTCATGTCATCCCATTATCTCAGAATGCAAGCCGAGTGTGATAATATACGAATGAAATACAGGAAAGAGAGTTTTTAAGTATATGCATTTGGTTAGAAGGTGTTCAGACTTGAGCTCTTGGATTAACAAGAGTGCATGCAAAGAAAATAAATGTTATAGGCAGCATCCATGTTTACCTTCCTCTATTAATAATGACTCACATAATTTTTGGCTCCTTTCAGACCTTATCCTTTGGTAGGGGGAGAAAGCCTGCATCTTTCCACTCTGTTTCCCCCAACTTTTTTGAGAGCTTCAGAGCATCGGCCTGCCAGTCTCTTTGTGAGCCATGCTGGTAGGACTCCTTCTGCCTCTGCCCTTGTCTCTCCCTCCTTCTTTTTTCTCTCTCCCCTCTGTCTCATCTCCCCTTGCTGGCTGAAGCCAGAACCACTTTAGTAGCCTCTTTCACTTTATCAGCATTTGCTAACACTTGCAAAAAGTGGTATCTGAGGCCGAGTTTACATTAGCAAGTAGTGTAGACCAATAACAGTAGATATGTAGAGTGAAAGAGTTAGTGCTGAGGTCTGGATGTCACGTTGTGGGTTATTTTAAATTTTGGACTAGCACAAAGCCGGTCTACGGTTTAGTGCCTGTTTGTGGTGGCAGTAGACTAGGTGTGCTCCTTGAGCACGTATTCAGTTTCTGCACTCAGACACCACTCCACAATGTGAATCAAAGAGGACTAAATAGTGATGTTAGGAGATATACTTAAAAAGTGATCCAAACTGAACCACTGATTTAGACACAACCTGAGAGCTTCATTATGGTATTTCATGCAACTCTTCCCTCACCATGATCAATGGATATTAAAGGGCGATCCCTGTTTTTTATATATACAGAACACTACTTTAAGCAGGAAGTTTGTTAGCATCTATTCAAGGGATGGGAGACCCTCTCTGTTTCCCTCAATCTTTCAAATAGTGTGTGCTGAGAAACAAAATTTTTACACCACCATCCATATTTAGCTTCTTTCATTTTTATCTGTTTTCTTGTTTTGCTATCACCCCATGCATCTCTTCCGCAGTATTTTGCATCATTCCCTTTTTCATGCCAAGCAGTTTGTGGGGTTTGTACTGTTGGACCTAATGGGTTATAGGTCAAAGCATGTATCTTTCTCATCCTGTGAAACCTGCTTGTCCATAGCATGCTATGCCCTCATTTCCCCCAAATGCCTTTGCTACTGCTGCTTCTGAGATCAAACACATGAATAACTGAGAAAATTAAGAACTGTGCAGTGTGTCAGCAGCCTTACAAATAGTCTACGTAATCTAATATTTCGCTCTCTGAATGGATAATGGCAACCATTACTGCAGTGTCTGAGAGCTGAGCCCTGGGGGTTGTTTAGGCACCTAACTCCCACTGAGTTATGTGTCTAAGCTGCGGGCATGCCTGGTGTGTCAGTCTGCATTTTAGTAGCCAGCAGTTCCTGCTCTCAGCTGCTAGCTAACCCTGCTGCCAGTCTCTAAGCTCTAGGGGAAACCAAAGGGTGGACTGTGAGAGCAGAGGTCTTTCTCTGTGTGTTCTGTAGGCATGGCCAAGACTCTTAAATTTTTCCCTAGAGCTCAGACACCAGCAGAGCTACATAGGATATGAGAACTGGGAGACAGCACTGGTTTTTAAAATGCAAACAGACATACCAGTCATATCCAGATCATACTCACTGTTTTGTTTTGCGGTTTTTCAGGATTCCCACAAGGACTCCTATGCAAGAGGAGGGGCATAAATCTAGATGTGGTTGCTTTTTTCTCTTATAAAACCTAGAATGACTAAAAGATGTTAATTATTTCAAAGTACTCAAGATAAGATGTATGATATGCTGGTCCAACTGTGGTAAAAATTCCACTGAATTAAATGAAGCCAGTATTTTATTTGGGGGAGACTGTGGAGGATGAACAAATAACTCAGCATTCCCTGTACTGATGGAAATAAACACATCACATTGTGCTAGTCCATGATTATCAGATAATAAAACCATGACTATAAAGACAGGGTTTTCTAATTAGATTAGAAAGAATATAGATGTTGTACAGTACATTACAGGTCTTCTAGATTCCATAAACTGAACAGGTATCTGTAAATATGGGAAAAATATGTGGAGATAATTCTTAACTACACTATACCATTAACAGTGGTGAAAAAAACAACTGTGAGTGCAATTCCTTCCCATTTGTATCTCAACATTCATTTCTGGAACAGTTTCAGGTAACAGCGGGCAGGATCCTGGTGGCCTGATGGACAGAAAAGTTCTGAGATTTTTCTTCTTGGTGGTCACGGTGGATTAAAGATGCAAAATTCATGTCATGACCATTACCATGCTGTAGGATAGGCAGAATTATTTTCAGACTTATGAATTTGAGTTGATCAGCCAGTGAGGATTTTGTTTAATACTAACTACGGAAGAACAGGAAGGGGAGGATTTTCTGAAGGCATTGCTTGGCACTGTTTTCCTTTTGAATGCTCTTTATCTATTTCCTTCTGTCATTGATGCCTCTTACTCATATCAGCTCTGATGCTGCCATCTTCATGCACCTCAGGTATCACCTAACGCCACAGAAGCTGGTCTGCAACAGATTTTGAATGTTTAGCTTGAGCATTGGTTTCAGAATTGGCCCTTTTGAAATCGGTATTTGGCATTGAATATTCCCCTGATTCTGAAATTAGGCCTTCCAGAAAAGCTAAAGGAAAATGTTCATTATTGACTGTGCATCATAAAAACCCTTTGCTCATCACTTGCACTGGCTTTAACATTATACTCATTAGCAAATCCCATTGCAGGATTAGGGTGTAACTGAATGGGAACAATTCTACTGACTTCAGTCAAAGCATTATCAGACTCATTTTCTGATGTGAAGAGAAAAATAAGACAATTTTGGAGACTGCTAACATTTAGATGATGTGACCATTTTAAAGCTTTTGTCTTATCATCTTAAAATAAAACCCTCCCACAAAATAGATATAAAATAGATTCAGGAGACGGTTACAGAAACCTGTCTCATCTTTTAATTTCTCATAAACTGCTAACACCCAATTTGCCAAAAATTTTGCCTGAAACCTGTGTTATTTGGATTCTATCTTTAGGAATAGAACACCAGTCTTAAAGATGCAGCATCATTATTTTAAGACGTACGGATCTGTGCAGAAAGAACTGTCTTCAGTATCATCAATGTGAGCTATATATTGATTAATGAGTCAGATTCCTGCCGAACAGTGATTGACACCAGAGGCAAGTCAGTACTTGACATCCTAATGGATAAAACTCTCATCAGGCATCTGTAACTTGACAGGCCTATCTAAGCTCCTCAGTTTGGTCCTAATTTTTTGTCTACTCTGCTAAGATTACAGGGCTGAAAGGTTACTAAAATATGCAGTCTACTTTGTTCCAGGTCTGGTTAATTAAAGCTCATTGTAAAGCAATGCTATTTCTTTCTGCAGCTATGCAGAGACCCAGTGAATACACCAGGGGTCTCTTCTGCCAAGGTCCAAGTTTCCTGCTCAGCACGTTTCAGCAGTCATAACTCACATGAGCTTCCCACTGAGCTATGAGCTTTCCATCCTTTCTGTGCATTGCCACTCCTTCAAAAAAACAAGGTGGAGGTAGCTGCAACAACATTTCTTGCTACCCTGTCTCAAGAATGAAAAGAGGATTTCATCTGCAGGTTCTGTCACATTTTTAATTAAAACTCCAACATATTCTTTGCACTTGTGTGGTTTTAGTCCTGCAGTCTTGTTATTTGTAGACCTTATTTTGAGCTGGACTGGATGGTAAGCTCTCAGTGGCAGCATTTTAGGATGCATAGAAACAGGGGCTGGTGAGATAGAAGGATATGTGCTGTAGTAACAGCTATGGGTATGAAAAGTCTTTCTTCAAAAAGTTATGAATAAAGTAAAAGTGAAATGGATTTTGCAGCAATAGCCATTGACCTTCTTTCTCCTTTCTACCTTGCAGTTTAATGAAGCTGGTTATGAATCAGCTGAACACTGTAGTAGTGAGTTCTTACTTCACCATAATTTTTGCTTTATTCATATTTCTTATCTATTCAGTCCCTAATTTTAGCATTGATTTTACTCTTATGATTTTATAGTCTGCATGAATTTATTTTCATTCTCATAAGAAAAGCAGTAAATAATCCTTGTAAATGTGGTTTGCATTCACATGTAGGTACAAAACCATGTTAATATTTTCCTGTTGTACCTGTCTGAAAGGCTTACTCAAAAGAATTTCACCTTTACTGAGAGCTAGTTAGTCTATTTAAGATGAATAAACCACAAACACTACAAACCAATGTGTCAGTACCTTCAAAGTATTTAAAAATAGATATAGGAAATGGTATTTTTTTAAAAACTTTTTTAAAACTTTAAAACTTTTTACTTTACTTAACATTTCTAACTCCTACGTTGGTGAACTTCTAGATTTTCTGGGTGTGTACATGGACGCAGGAAGATTGACTGGTTTTTAGAGACCAAGAAATATACCCCAAAAGGCTTCCCCCCTCCGCTTTATATGCTGGTAATGCATTGAAGTGTACCCTGTATTCTAAGGGATAGGGGAAAAACAGGTCTGTGAAACATGTAGCATAAGTTGTCATGGAAGCTGTCACTTTGGTTCATCACTCATCCTTCTGACATATTCAGGAATCTCTACACTACAGGAAAGCCCTCAGCATCCAGTGTTGCTTGGGCAATGTGAAAAAGAATACAGTCCAAAAGAGAAGTTAGTCGTGTATTTTCCCCATTTAGAGTCAGGATACAAGCAAGGAACATGACCAAGCTGGTCTGACAACAGCCATCCTTCATTTATTGAGACTGGTTCCTTGAAGGCAAGAGTAATGTGGATTCCCTCTTGACCAAAATTGACCAAAAGTTCTACAGATACTTTAGTGAGCAGAAGCCATGACTGTTCTGGCACTAGCTACAGTTATAGTGCTGAAAAGGCTTGTTCGGAACAAACAGAAATGTGAAGCTACAGTTTGACTACTGCACTGATTGATCCTGACATTTGTTTTAATGAAGTGTTTCAGTTAGACCAGCTGAAAGAGCCATGCTTATTGTTTCATTGTGGTATCATTCCAGAAGTCTCCCTTGTTTTTCCATTAATAATGTGAAAACACAACACCCACAGCACTGCAAGGGCAGGGAGCTTAATGACACCGAGACTGCTTTGGGCATTCAGGTTGCCAGCTTTGTGTAGTAGTATGCATGCTGTTTTGTGTTTTCTTGCCAGCCTCAAAATTTGATCAAGTTTTCCTTTTATTCATCTTCATTTGTTCCTTGATTGTTGACACTTGGGAGAGTTTTAACCTCATTTTTATCAGCAGCTCTATTAGTTTTACATTCCACATTAAGAATTTAGTTTTACATTCTAAATTCCTAGTTGCTAAGGTCTGACAGAGAGCCTTCTTTAATCACATACTACTCTTACAGACTATTAGTTTTACAGTAGCAATAATCCCGGTGAAATTGATTTATTACAGCAATTATGGCCAATTTCAGGTTTGCTACCAAGTCAACAGCTGTCAGCATGTCCTTATAACTGTTTCACCAAATCCTTAATTATAAATAATAATTATAAAAGAGAGCATGCTTCAATGTTGATAAAGAGTGACTATAGTCTAATATTGTGTTATTGATGCGAGGGCAATTAGGGTAGTTAAGCAATGCATGATCATTCAAGTGACCTTTATGACTTGTCAATGAAATAAGAAGTTAAATGTATTTTTAAAATGCCCTGAAAAGCTTAACTCTCACCAAGTGCCTCTAGGCAAAGATCAGAAATTATATTTTTTCACCCATGACAGTCTACATGCATTCTAAGATTTTTTCCCCCATGTTTCTATAAAACATTAGTCCATCTGTAGGCAGACATAGAGCAGGGAGTAGAACAGGCCAGCTCTCCCAAGACCTGAGATTACAAGCCTTGTTTATGTGTACTGGCCATACCTGATGAACTGACATAGTATTTTCACAGAAGCGGCAGGAAAAAGGAAAATTTCTCATTTTTCTCTGTATTACATGCTGTTGTTCCCCTGCTGTGATCACATGAATACCTCCCTGCTACAAAACTATTGTAAACTCAAGTACTGGCAGAGCTTGGTTGTCTCTTATTCTCTGCCCATAGCATGCAACAATTAAATCTTCCGAGAAAAGAAAGACTTCAGTTTAATTATGCTTTGTGATTTGAATATAGAGAACTTATTTGCTTAGCAAGAGGTCTGACTGGATGATCCCTGTGAGGTGTAATCTCTATGAATCTATGAAAAGATCTTACTGTGTCTTCTCCAGTAGCATCTGCTGTCCCTTCCTATGCTGATCTCCCATCATAATAGAGATGAAAAAGGAGGGGAGGAAGTGGGTGAGAGAAGTACCTACATTTCCTCCTCCCCTTTCACCTTCCACTGCAACACATGGTCCGGATGGAGGAAAGTGAGCAGCCATCAATCACAGCTTATGTTTGTGGCCTTCCCTCAATTATTTTAGTAATGACTATATTGACATCCAGTGAGCCAGAGAAAAATCATTGTCCTGTTATCCTGCATAAAGACATAACAAAACAGAATTCTCAGCCCGAACAATTTACAGTCCAAAATGACAGAAAGCAGAGGGGGTAAAGAGCTTTACAACTTCCACAAGAAGCTGGAGAAATGAGAGAATGAGGACTGGATTTTTAAAGATATTTTGATGTTTATACATTGAAATATTGGTGGGCTAAATATACACGGGAATATAAGACTCAGAGCCATAATTTCTCTAATTACTGTAAATTAATTGCAATTATACTCAGAAATATTACTAGCAATTTAAAAAAGCTTTTAGATGAAAAAAGTTTAAAGCAAAGGATTTTATTAATAAAACTTAATGGTTCTGTGCACTAGCTGTTAATTGGGTGACCTTCTATGGGAAGGACTTTCACATACAGCCCATTCATATAAGCTTGATAAATGCAAGGCAGCAGAACAGTAAAAACTTGATGAGGCATTCCTTTGTCTCAATTTTGCTAAGTAGAAAAAGGACTCTCAATAATGAGTCACAACAATAGCTCTGTGGCCAACACACTTAGAAGGAAAAGGGCTGTTCTGAGTGCTTGTTAGGGGAGATTAATTCAAGCTAAATGAAATAAAAAAGATTACAGCTTTCCAAAGCAGTTACAATTAAACCTGACTAGCACCAGATGTCATGAGTTAAAGGGAGCACAGAGTGAGCGTGCTCAGCTTCATGAAATACAGTGGGGACATTTACTAATAAAACTCACTTATCCATAAATTTTAGGCTTCTTCAAGGCTAGGCACCAACTGAGCAGGGTTTTGGTTGTCTGAATTTAATGACTTTGCAAAGGAAAGGGTTCAGATGCTGAAACTGAATCTAGAAGCAGAAAAGACCAGACTTGTAAATTGAGTTCCCGCAGTTGCTCTGTGGCTATCTAGGGGAACCAAAAATCTGTAAGTACTATCCAAATAGTTATTAAAATCCCACAGGCACGTGGAACCTTTTTCATGCAAATGTACAGAACTGCCCCATCTCTTCGGTCCAACGCCCAGCTCAGTGCCGAGGCTGGCAGGGTTCCACAACTCAGCCATTCCCCTACCTAGACCTCCTGAGATCTCTGGGCAAGGACACAGACTTTATCTCAACATGATGAGAGAAAAATCTAATGTGTGCTGATAAGACTGAGTTTCTTCAGAGAGACCGACCTGCTCTAAAACACAGCCATATAGAGAAACTTCTTGCACAAGAAGTGGAAATCCTCTATTGTGAGCCTAGACTAATATGAACTACCATCTTCTAACAAGACATCCATGTAGATATCTGCTATTGTGGATAGGGCAAGTTTCATCTCAGATTGTTCACTCAGTTTTAAAGATGCTTGGAAGGAAATGGTTAATCACTGCTGTAGTTCAGTTCATTTCAGCACAATCTATAGAAAAGAATCTGTGAGGGAGGCCGTTTATTTCTGACACAAAGCCTTCTCTCTTCTGCATATTAATGTGTTTCAACTTGTAAGGCGGATGGGGGTTCAACACAAATGTGAGCTTGTATCTGTCTACATTTCCTTATCAGTCTTTATATAGGCTCTCAGCTTCTTTAGTTGCTGCTGTTTATATTTTTAGCATACCTTTGTATTTGTATGCAACAATAACCATGCTAAATAAAGATTTATGCATGCAAAGAGTAATTGAAAACACCTGAAGACAAAAACCTGAAGAAATAGATGTAATAAACAGCTTCCTGATCTTTAAGGCTTTGCTGTTGCAACCATTTAAGCATGTCATTTATTTTAATAAGTCCACTGTTTTCACTATGATTACAAGTGTGAACAACATTAACCACGTTTATATTAATTGCAGGACTGAGGCTGAAATCTAGAAATGACACAACCACATTAGTATCTATCATTGCTTGCAGAAGAAAGATATGGTATTTGTAAGGCGTTCAAGGCACATTGTATGCCCTGGCCAAAAAAATCTTGAGGTACAGTCATCCTTTTGTTGTGTCTAGTTGGTAACATTTTTGATGAAGTAAAAGAGCTGCTGGATGGCATAAATGTATCACACATGTCAACACTAGGCTTTATTGGGTCTCCAGCTAAAGCACAGGAAAATGCTTCTTTTCTATCTCTGATTCTCTATTATTAGAGATATTTTTAAAACACTTCTTAGCATCACATCTAGCAGACCTCTTCATAAAAAGAGCTGATAATATGTTCACCAGTGTCAACATGGGGCTTTCTTTAGTAGGAAAATAATGAAAAAAACTGTCATCACTGCATGTGTAAGAGAATTTTGCTGGCCATGTTCTGTAACGGGGAAATCTGAATTAGTATATTGCAGTCTGAAAGGGAAAAAAAGATGAACTCAGGAAATGGGAAGAAGTAACTGGTGCATTGTGCCCCTGCCCCTTTCATCTTTCAGTCTAGAGCTGAAAAGTCTAAAAAATTCATCAGCTGCAGCCTTCATGCAAGCAGGCAGAAAATAGATGTTCGCAGAATCAGCCAAATCTTAAGGCTTTAGAGATAAGGACCAGTGCCTTGAATTAAAACCAGGCTCCACTGGGTGACCAATGTACAATTTAGAGATTAGTATAATGTTTTTCATCTCTCTGTTCTGGCAGACCACTGCATTTTGAATCAGCTACAGTTTCCAGGAAGCCTGCAAGCTTGGTCCTAGCAGGCATCACCGCCTCCTGTGACAAAGACGTCACCATCAATCCCGGTATGTAGTCTTGCATCTTAGGAAAAAAATTGCAGCCTTTTAGCCTGCCCAAATGGTAAAAGGCATTTCTGGCTACAGTTGATATGGGAATACAGGAGCAAAAATGAATCAAATCACCTTGAAAATTAGACCACTAAAGAAACATAAAATGTTCTGAAGCTTGAAATATCACCCAGTGGTATTAAATCTCACAACTGTTCTGTTATTTTAATATCTGAATAACAAACTGTTTCTCAAATATCAACAAGTAGTGTAAAGGGCAGCAGCAGCATCTTACTGTGAAGATGGTATTCATTGTATTTGTGTGGAAAGTGCAAATAACAGTAATAAGGCTTCTATAAAAGAACAATCAAATGGTATGGGATGGGAAAGATTTTTTCTGGGAAAAGGAGTTGTACAGATGTATATATTTTTCTACTTCTTGCCTTTGCCTAATTAGCTACCACAGCTCAGCAACTACTAGGAGAGTAAAGTGCTATGGATTGGCGATACTGAAAGTATACGAGGTCTAATCACAATCCTCAAGTGAAAATCCTCTCTTTGGTATTCCAGATGAAGTTCATTAATCCACAACTACCTATTGCACATTATCCATTTATGCAGTGTACCTGAGGGAGGAGGCTGTCTAATGATATAGTTACTACTCTCCCTGATTCAAAAAGTTACTGAATAACCTGACTTCTCCTGGGATTTTATATGTTCCTTTGTAGGTCTGGACCTAGACTGCTCTGCAGGTAACCTGGGTTTAGTTTCTCAGGATAACACAGCGAGATGCTTGAGACCAATAGAGCTGCTGTTGTGGTGTTTAGTGTAATTCAGGATAGGTGCCCATATGCCTTGGACAACAGAGAGTGAAACATGTGCAGTGAAAGAAAAGGATTTCCAGAAGCCAGCGTGCTGAGGAAGAAACATTGACATTACCAGCTGGGGATGCTCAGGAGCAATATGGGCAAGTCGTGTCTCTGGAAGGTACGTACACACCAACTCCAAGCCTGTGGGATATACCTGTTGCTGCTCAAGCACCACCTATTTAAGTCCTTTCTTGGAAGGAGAGAAGCCCCTTTTCATAAGAAATTGGGATCCTCCCCAGAATATCCTGTTTCACAGGGATTAAAGTATGTCACTGGAAAGCAAGAGACCCTCTTTCAAACCTTCCAAACTTTATGTTGAAATTCAGTCCCGGTCCCACCTTGTATTCTGAGACCAGAGTATCTCCTACTGAAGCTATCCCACTTTGTACAAGAAATGAAGTACTCCAGCTGAGTAGTTCATTGTATGTGTTGGCTAGGATACTAACTTAGGGACACTCAGGTTCCAAGTCACCCTCTTAATGAATCTTTGATTCTTTCTTACAAATTGCTTCTTTCCACCAAGAGCTCTTAGAGAGGGAATTTAAAATCTGGGGATAGGATGAATTGGTAAAAAAACCTATGCTGTCCTCCTCATTAACCATGAAGGGAATCAACAAAGTAGTACAGATTCAGGTGGTTTTGTAGTTTCTGGAGAGCAAATCTCAGGAGCCAGCTCTCATAGCCCTTTACAGGGGCAGCTGTGAACACTAGCAGTATTATGCCAGCACTGAGGGAAATGCAGTGCCAGTGAAGAGGGGGCAGAGGTCCCACTTGGTGGTTGTTGGGGGGTTTTTTTGGGAAATGCTGCTTCACAAAATCATCTTTACTTCCTTAAATCATTGCTGAAATGCAAGCTGATTCCAGGCAGTTTCTGAACTTCCTTGCTCCTGAGATGCCACAGCAAATCTCAGAGTCCTAGTTCCTCTGTAGAGGATGAGAGCCAGGGCTGCTCCCAGGAGTGAAGATCACAAGGAATCTAAAGCAGCTTCCTGGCCAACAGCATCCAAGAACCAGCATAGCTATTTCTGTTTTCTTAGAGAAATACCCCAACTAATCAAAGAAATTATCTGAGTTTTCCAAAACAGAGCACTTCCAGAAATTTGTGCCTGTAGCAAATTTTTAAAAACTGAGGCATTTGGTTCCCAAATAAGCTATACTTTTGCTAGTGTCAGGATTTCCTGGAAATGAAAATTAGACATTCAAAACAGCTGTGCAGGCTGGAGTCCTCCCACCTTTACACTACCAGGGGTGTGTTCTTCCAGTGGTGTGGAAGTGTCAAACACACACGAGTGTTACAGCCCACACAGGGCAAGGTAAAGTTTTTGCATTATGCTAGAGGACCTGAGCTCCTAGAGTGGATCAAACAGTTTTCAGCTACTGCTATTGGCTCTCAAAGCAACAGCTTTGTCAGTATTTTGAGCAAAAAATGTGTTGAGTAGGAAATAAGAGAGAAAACCTTGAGGTAAGTTTGTGAGTAGAATTTGTCCTTTTCAATCACAGCCATAGCAGTATTGCACTTTGAAGCCTTTAAACATTAACCAAGAATAAAGAACATTTTCTGCTGTTTGGGGCATTTGTGTTACACGATCAAGGTCTTTTAGCAGTTGAGAGGATTATCCTGATTCTCTCTTTCATCTGCCTCTGGTCTGCCAGGGACAGTATTAACACACGCAGGCTCCAAGTCTCAGTAGTGGGTGGATTGCCTTTCCCTTGAGTATTGGGCATTCTTGATGTGCTTACACTCAGCTTTTTGTCCTTTTCTGAGTATTGTGTACAGATCACATAGCAATTTATGAAAGCAAGAAAAAAATTTTGTCCTGTCTTGGATTGTCAGGGAGCAGCGATGACAGGCTGCTCCTAAGGGAGAGTGAGCCGGGAGCCAAGGGTGATCCCAGCCCAGGCAGTGCCCTCACTGACCAGGGCATGGTCCTGCTGTACCTGAGCACAGCGGGCAGAGGTGGGTGCTGGAAGCAGGGTCCATCCACAGCCCCATCCAGAGAGTCCCGTCAGGAACAGCAGGAGACAGGGCTGCAGACAGGACTGGAGACATGGCTGCAATACGGGTCTGAGGGGTCCATGTGCAAGATGGGACTGGGGACAGACACCCCTACAGCATAGCTCGGGCAGGGACTGGGGGCTCAGGCCTGAGCTGAAATGGGGCTCCAGGGTCCACGGGCAGAGGGTATGGGTGGGAATCCCAGGTGAGGCTGCCAGTATCATTAAGGTCTACTGGTGCTCTCAGGGCTCTGATGTTAATATTTTATTAAATCCAATAGAGACCCAATTCCACACATTTATTTCTGCTCCTGTTTTTGCTTATTGCATCTGTCCTATCAGTGACTTTCTTCTTCTGAGTTTCACATGCCGATTTCTCTTCCAAATGGTCACAATGAAAGTTTTACCACTGACACGTTTTTTGGTCATTAAAAATTTCCACAAGGCTTGCTCCTTTTGCAGGTTCTCAAGGGCTGGAATGCCTCAGTAGGGCCACAGTGTCACAGCTCTCAAATGCAGGGCAAAGTGAATAAAAATAAATACAGCAGAAAAATAGATATTTTGTGAAAACATAATTGATTGTACTCAATTTATGAATTGTACAACTCTATGAGAAGGCCCCACTAGGTACTATTGAAAATTCCACCTATGATCAGGTATAATCCACCCATTCACAAATTGCAATTAATATCCCTTTGTGTAAAAGTTCTAAATAAATACGTATTTAATGGGTGACTTTCTTATATACACAACATATTTCTGGGACAGAAAGTGTGTGGCAGTCACTTGGATACAGGGAGAGGTATGTATGTTTGCTGATTAGCACGAGGAAATTCCTAACTTGGTGCAAATTTAGTTGTATTTAATCTCCAGCTGAACATTATTAGTGGTTATTCCAATCAAAAAAAGAACTCCAGGATTTCCTAGGAATATAAAAGAAAGGTATATCTGCAAAACAAATTAAAATTGCTTATTTAACTTAAGATTTCCTGCTTACTGGTTTGATAGAAGGTTAAGATTGGTTATTCAAAACACTTTGACTGAAATCAGTCCACCCACACAGGGTCCATTTGCCAGCATTCCTCGTTATTGCATGTACAAGCTTTCATGTTAGCAGCTGAAGGCTACAGAAAGGGAAACAGTACAGGAGTTTAAACCCCATCCTGGAAAATCTTGTACCTTTCTCCTTCCATTTTGGCAGCTAAGACCTTTGTTGTTGTTGTTTTCTCTGTTCTTGTCGTTAATGAGGAAATATCTGTGTTAAAAGAGTATTTTCTTGAGATTTCATTTAACCCATGCCTTTTCTATTGTTCCATTGAGCTAATAGGTCACCTCTATTTGCAATATGATACCCTGGAGA
The DNA here is from genome assembly GCF_000699145.1 of Aptenodytes forsteri. NCBI lineage: Eukaryota > Metazoa > Chordata > Aves > Sphenisciformes > Spheniscidae > Aptenodytes > Aptenodytes forsteri. The sequence goes on along the minus strand of NW_008795405.1, from coordinate 868,840 downwards.
GGAGAATGAGGTCACCAAACAAATATTTTAGCTTGTGAGTTAACTCAGTTTCTCAACTTGAAAAATTCAGAGGCTCTACACTATTGTCCTAATTTGCTTTGCCAGCCAAACCTAGCTTTGCTACAAGGCTGAAGTCTGAAAAACAGGCAGAAAGGTCACGGTCTGAGGAGGATCCATTCTCTATGTTAAACATGTAAATAGAATAGATACTGTCTATGCTCCACACAAACATCAGTGATTTTGTGGGGCACTTGCTAACACAAAGGCAGATAGGGGCATCCGTTTATAAAATGCTAAACTAACCTTGCAAACCCAGTTTAAGAAATTCAGCTAGCTTTAAATTAACACTTAATGCCTTGTGTTTTACAGTCCATTATACAGTAATCGTGAAACTGAGCAACAAGACACAGCACAGTGTGCATCCCGGCCTCCCGTCCTGAATCCATTGCTCTAAAGGAGCCTGCAGATCAAATGCTGACAATTCACATATCAGCAGGCATCAATTATTGCAGAAATCATTTGAACCACTGAGCATCATACAGTGATTAGATATGATTTATCATGTGAGATTTTAGCTAAAAAAATTAAATGAGAGAAACTAACAAATATTAAATGCAAGAATGTGCATTTTATAAACATTACTCAAAATTTCAATTCTATGTTAAGTGAAGAAACTGAAATTCAGTTTGCAAAGTGATTGTGGTTTAGACCCTGTGCAAATAGGCAGCAGCCACCACGGCAGCCCCTAACAGGACAGGTATGTGCATGGAACATAGCAGTCTTCTCTCTGTATTTTCTCACTGCTCTGCAAGGGAAGGGGTGCTGTGGGGCTCTGCGTGGTGGAGGGCCAGTTGCCTCAACTTCTCTACAGAGTCCAGGTGACAGCTGGCCCCAGTATGGGCTGTACTCAGCCTCCACAAAGCTGATCACCTCAGTTCCAGTGCCAGCAGTGAAGAAAACTTAAATTCTCTCCCACCTCTTCAATCTGCCCATACCATACATCCTTTGCCCATCATTCACACAGGTATGGGACAGACTTAGTACTAACACTGCATCCATTTAGATTCTCACCATTCTACCTATTTATAAAGAAGAGGAAAGAGAGGAGATGTTGCTCTGTAATTTGTTGTTCAAAGACCTCAGAGGGGTTCATGGACATGCTAGCAGAACTAAGAACCTCATGTGGCTCTTTGTCACCACAAGCAGTGGTGCCATTCTTGTAACACCATTTTTCTGAGCCTATGTTAATTGCTTGCAGAGTGTATTTTCTTCCATGGTTTTATTTCACCACAGTTAGCAGGTCCGTCTCCACCTATGCCCCAGGCAACCTGTACCTGTTGCAATCTGTTTATTACGGGCAGTCCTGAAAAGAGGGCAAAAGGTGATTTTTACCTTCTTTTGACCAGATAAAATGCTGCTTCTTTCAAGTACTGTATTTAACTAATGTTCTGTTACCCTCAAAATTATAGCACTGTCATGATGTATGTTTACTCTTATTATCAACAAATCCATTACGATAGGATAGGATTATTGAATTGTGGTGGGTTGACCCTGGCTGGATGCCAGGTGCCCACCAAAGCCGCTCTATCACTCCCCTCCTCAGCTGGACAGGGGAGAGAACATATAATGAAAGGCTCGTGGGTCGAGATAAGGACAGGGAGACACCATTCACCAATTACCATCATGGGCTGTCACGAGTCCCCAGACTCGACTTGGGGAAATTAGTTTAATTTATTGCCAATCAAATCAGAGTAGGGTAATGAGAAATAAAAACTAAATCTTAAAACACCTTCCCCCCACCCCTGTCTTCTTCCCAGGCTTAACTTTACTCCCAATTTTCTCTATCTCCTCCCTGCTAGCAGCGCAGGGGGATGGGGAATGGGGGTTGCGGTCAGTTCATCACACATTTCTGCCGCTCCTTCCTCCTCAGGGGGAGGACTCCTCACACTCCTCCCCTGCTCCAGCATGGGGTCCCTCCCATGGGAGACAGTTCTCCATGATCTTCTCCAACGTGAGTCCTTCCCATGGGCTGTGGTTCTTCACGAACTGCTCCAGCGTGGGTCCCTTCCACGGGGTGCAG
>NW_008795405.1:863276-866630 GCF_000699145.1 Aptenodytes forsteri | reverse complement strand
GTGGGGTCCTCCATGGGCTGCAGGTGGATATCTGCTCCACCGTGGAGCTCCATGGGCTGCAGGGGGACAGCCTGCCTCACCATAGTCTTCACCACGGGCTGCAGGAGAATCTGCTCCGGTGTCTGGAGCACCTCCTCCCCCTCCTTCTTCACTGATCTTGGTGTCTGCAGAGTTGTTGCTCTCATATTCTCACTCCTCGCTCCAGCTGCAATTGCTGTTGTGCAGCAACTTTTTTTCCCCTTCTTAACTATGTTATCACAGAGGCACTACCACCGTCGCTGATTGGCTCGGCCTTTGCCAGCAGTGGGTCTGTCTTGGAGCCAGCTGGCATTGGCTCTATCGGACACAGGGGAAGCTTCTAGCAGCTTCTCACAGAAGCCACCCCTGTTACACCCCCCCACTACCAAAACCTGGCCATGCAAACCCAATACACAAGTATATTTGGGGTTCTACTGCAGCAAAGCTCCTAGTGATTTACTAGGAATAGTTAGCCCAAATCTACCTGCAATGCTGCAGCACAAGCAGAGAAAGATGGGCCAGTGCCTTTCTGAAGGAGATGTATAGCGTGGTTAATATCTCCAAGCTTTGCCAGCTTCAGCAGCTTCCCAGTGAGGTGAGGGCTGCAGTTGCAGGGAAAGCAGAAGAAAATGGCAGTGGTGGGTGGAAAGAGGTGGTTGTAGAGGGATAGTCTGTGTGCATCAAAATGCCTTGTTATGGTTCTGCTCACCAGTATTTGCTAGAGGTAACACAACTAGCAAACCAGAGGTTCTGGCCATAGTAAGCATATTTTCCCCTTCTCCTTTGCTCAAAGTTCTTTCATTAATGGGATTGTTCTTGGTGAGAAATACTATGGCCCATTCTTCAAAAGCTGCTTTTTGGACCTGTTCACATGAACAGGCAGGTCTTGCATTAAAATTTGGAAAGCCCATGGACCAGCCTGTCTTTTGATTCCATGACAGAGTCTTGATGGAGCCTTTGATACTTTTGGTGGGATAACTGCCTTCGAAGGATGCAGTTATTGCCACAGTTGGAGCTTACTGAAATAATTTCCAGCAGTCTTGTATGAAGATAGTGAGATATGAGCTTGATAAAGTCTGCATTCAAAAACAAGGATTAGTTTCTCCTGGACATTTGAGGCAGATGGGCATGCAGGCCACTGCTGCTGTCTGAGTTTACCAGAACATCAGAGAACAGGAAGGATCCCACATGAGGTCATTTCAGTTCTTCACATTCCCCGCTTCTAGTCAACACAACTTACAATGTCTTTGAAGGCATGCTAGATGCACATATAAAGTGTGAAAAGAGCTTTATAGACTTGATCTCACATCATCTGTTACAGGATTATGATGACTTCCTCTCTTTAGTGGGTGGGCAAGTAAAAGCACATAACGTTTGAACAACAAAGATGCAATGTAAGCAAGCTACAGACCTAATAATAAAATCCAGAAGTCTTAACCCCTAACCCTTAGCAATTCCACTGTTTTCTGCATAGGACAGTTAAAACCAACAACTAAGCCTAGTCAGAGTAAATTTCACTGGAATTGGAGAGTAAAGGTTCCCTGGATGCCAAGAAGAAACAAATGGGAAATACAAGAAATGCCATTCCCAGAAGGGCCAATTATCCTAAGAAAGAAGCCATTAGCTAATCAAAACTGATAAGCATATTTAAGCAAGTTTTATATTTTTCACTTACATGACTTCAAAAGGGATAATAATTCTGGTCATCTGTGAAGAAACAGAATGAGTCTGGTTTGGTTTTTTCTGCAGGCTGGTTTTTCTCTCTCTGTTACAGTGAATAGTTCTCAAAAGCAGCATTAACAAGTGAAACAAGAATGGGAAAACTTGTTGTAAGCCATTTAATTATGCTAGACCTCTCTACCATCATTTTGATAATGTAGCTTTTAAAAAACTGCTGACATCAGTAATGAAAGAGAAAGAACAAAAAAGTGCAACTCCCTTAGAAGTTTTCCTTGGAAATTTGGAGCACCACAAAATCTATAGCAAGCCAGAAAAGATAAAGGAGCAGTGTGCCTGTGTGCACACACGCGCATGTGTGCATGCACGCACACTTGTGAGAAAATGCCTTGGTTTTCAACCAGTTTCTTCTTCACCTCTCAGAAGCCATTATCACTGATGAAAAACAGCCACGTAACATACTGTACCCATGATCGCCGCAGGCATTCTGGCCTGTTTTCTCCCAAACTGGTATGCCATGCATTAGTTAGTGATTTTCAAAGACTGTGAAAAGTTTATCAGTGATCCAGGGAGATTCCATTCTTTGCTACAGTGGACAGGATGAAACATTACAGGTATATTATTCTGAATGTATATGAAATTAATGTCATCTTCCAGTCTGCATTATATATTTATTATACATTAGTAGTAAATAGCAATAATAAACAGAAGACTTTCAACCCCCAGAATTTGTGCACAGACAGATCAAAACTGGTTCTCCAAATGCAAAGTTTATAAACTAAGCATTTCCTTAGTTTATTGGCTTCATTTATTTATTTACTCCATTTTATATTAATGGTGGTGGTATCCACTTGACAGCATGAAGTAATAGCTTTCAAACAGTATTGGTATTTAAAAAGCCCTTGAGACCATGTTATTGATTTGCCAACTTTGTCTTTAAATGAAGACCGTTCTGTAATGTTACAGATAGACTGGAAACATGCACAGGCCTAAAACAGCCTCGGTGGTTTGGACATTAATGGCCAGCCAGATATTCATCTTTCCATGGCCCAGATGGGTACCCATTCACTGCAACCTGGAAAAGGTGGAGCTAAATGGCAAGGAACAGAGGAAGGGTGGAAGGATTAGTGAAGCATGTAGTCCAGTGAGTGCTTTATTCATAGATGGCCAGGCAGAAATTAAAACAAAAGATAAAAGAGTTAAGCTCTGTAACTCCTTCTTCCAGGTTTCCTCTGCAGTAACAGGGAAGGCATTTCAGACAAGTCTCAGACAATGACAAATTGATGTAGTTATAACCGTAAGCAGAAGGTGTCCTCCTTACAAGGTGATGACCCGCTTAGTTGATGAGGGAAAGGCTGTGGATGTTGTCTACCTAGACTTTAGTAAAGCCTTTGACACCGTTTCCCACAGCATTCTCCTGGAGAAACTGGCTGCTCATGGCTTAGACAGGCATACTCCACCTGGTAAAAAATTTCTGGATTGCCAGGCCCAGAGAGTTGTGGTGAATGGAGTGAAATCCAACTGGCGGCTGGTCACAAGTGGTGCTCCGCCAGGGCTCAGTTTTGGGGCCAGTCTTGTTCAATATCTTTATCAATGATCTGGACGAGAGGATCGAGTGCACCCTCAGTAAGTTTGCAGACGACACCAAGTTGGGCAGGA
>NW_008795405.1:802927-862625 GCF_000699145.1 Aptenodytes forsteri | reverse complement strand
TGGAACAGGCTGCCCAGGGAAGTGGTTGAGTCCCCATCCCTGGAGGTATTTAAAAGACGTGTAGATGTGGTGCTTAGGGACATGGTTTAGTGGTGAACTTGGCAGTGCTAGGTTAATGGTTGGACTTGATCTTAAAGGTCTTTTCCAACCTAAACAATTCTATGATTCTATTATTCAATGACCATTCCTACAAACAAAATAACATTAATGGAAAGAGGCCCCCTGGCGAAGGGGAAGGCTGAAGTTAAAATGCAGCAGGATAATTCTTATTTGGAGATCTTGCTTTCACCTATTGTTTCTATAGTGCTTATAGCAGGACAAGACAATCTGCATGCTTGGGTTTGTCTGTAGATGTTCCTTGCCTTAGTATCCAAGCAGAGTCCTGCTGTGCAGCCTTATTGCTGCATGTTCCTTATAGCATCTGTCTCTGTTAGAGCCTCACCTTCACTGCATAAAAAAGGCATTTAAGGATTCAAAAATTTGGGGTGGGAGTGGGTTGCACATGCTCCTTCCAATCTTTTCCTAATTTCTTTTGAAATGAATGTATTAATATTAATTTGGCCATCCTCAGTTCATATCGATTTATGAACCAATTTGCCTTGTATGGATTATTGCTCTTAAGATATGCAATTGGCCACTTTTTGATAAATCCAGCACACTATCTTGAGGATAGTAATTTTTCATTCTAAATTGTTGTACACAGCTTGCTTGCTTTATTTCTCATAGTTGAAACTTAATCTTTCTGAACCTCATACTAAACACCTTTGTCCCAACATACTTGACAGGAACTACAAATTGTGGTTGGCCCACTTTTAGTTTGGTAATTACACTACAGCCAATACAGGTAGAATAAATAGCTATTGGAATATGCCTGACATTCATGTGCTGTTGTAGCCTGACAATCTCTTTCATCTTGACAAAAGAACTGAATTACCTAGTTTCTTTTTTATCTGTCTGTGCTAAGTTACGATGACCACAGAACCTGTCAGTTTTGGTAAGTGGAAAAATGAAGGTAATGATTATGTTTCAATTTTTAGAATGCATTTGACCTCAGTGTCTTAATGCTGTTTCGTGTTCTCTTTAGCGCTCATGTCTTCTGTGGGGAAACTGATATCTTAAAATGAGTCAATACATCATTAAATCATTCTTGCATGCCTGCTTGCCAAAGGCTATTAACACAAGAATGGTATGTTGCTGTATTTCCTTCCCAAATCCTGTTTACTTGAGGGGGGAGCTGATTTGCTTTGATTTGTTGGGAAGTCATTGTCACCCTTCCATCCTGACTTTGACTCCCAGCATATTCTTAGACTGTGCACTAAAAACAGATGAATATTCTTAAGAGATGGCATTTTAAAATTTCCTTTCTTCTGAATTGTAATTATCACTCACCATCTCTCAGTCTTATCACTTTATAATTATAGACACGTTATCTAATTTATATCAGGGGCTATTTCAAAAGTGGGCTAATGAATGGAGTTTCTCAGTCTCAACAGTGTTGCAATTTTCATACAACACAAGGAAGTTTTCTTCAGACATTTGAAGTCCAGAAGTAACCATTACAGCAATTAGTGTTGTGATTCTATCAAATATGCAATAGAATTTCCTTTTTCTTCTCTTAATTTTCTGTATTTCATCTCTAAGAATGTAAGGACCGTTAGATGGATTAAAGCACATCTCTTAAAGTAATCAATAAAAAATACATAGGGGAAGAGAGCATGTGCTGAGAAATACTTCTTACAGAATACTCTGTTTCTCACATTTGGCAATCTCAGGACAGCCTGTGATGGAAGTCGCATATGGACCATCACGCTTAATGGCTCTCGATCAATCTGTCCTTCATGCCATATGTATTCCCATCTTTTTTGACAGATACATCTTCCAGAGAAACCAATCATGATGTTAAAGTAACCAAGTAATGGAGACACTACCACATAACATCGGTAAGGTGGTCCAATGACTAATTGTCTCTGTTGTCGAAATGTGCACCTTATTTTTGCCTCAAATTTGCGCAACGTCAGCTTCCAGCTGTTGACTCTTCCTGTGCTTGCTAGATCAGAGAGCTTTTTGCTATCTGTAAGCTTCTTCCTAGATAGATGTCCAGATATAATCATTATGTACTTTTATATTTGCTCAGACAGGAGCCAGGTGCTTAGCTATACAGATCAGGGAACTTGTGTTTTGTTTTCTGTTTTGGTTTTGGTTTTTAAGTTTTGTTTTTTCTTCCAGGAAACTGAACTTGCAGCAGGTAAAGTACTATCAGTTAAAAAAAAAAAACAAACAAACAGAAGAAGAAAAGAAATCCCTTGGGAGCTGCAGATTGTAATTTTTCACTGGACCCTCAGCAGGCTTCCTTTCATTTAAGGTGCCTAACTATTTTGGATCTCTTCCCAATTTCCTTAGGAGCACTTACCTCCACTTTTTCTTCTATTGTGGGAAAGTATGTGGATGGTCTAAGCCATTTGCTTACCTTTCTCAGATTCTGACTTGGTGTTTACTAGGGGTCAGGTTCTTTCAAAAACCAATAAAGTCTAGCAGGATTTCCCCATGAAATCATAAGTACCATGTGTTTTTATGCATGAGTGGGTAAGGGTGAAGGAAAGAAAGGAATGGGGAACAAATAAAGTTTCTCGTTTTAAAGATTGCTCTAATGTGTTGTTGCTTTTATACATAATATGGACACATGAATCATCTTATGATTCAGACTGAGCTGTAGTGTGGGATACTATCACATACCACTAAAGAGAGGAAATGATTAAGAGATGCTACAGCTACACAATACACCTGAAAGCTTAAATAATGGATTCAGATGAAGGATGTTTAGAACATAAACCCCAAGTGTTAAGTAGTTGATTTCAGTAGAAATAATGCATGAGCTGCAGCAAAAATTTAGTCAGTATGATGCAGAGCTGAGGTTGGTGAAAAACAGCATATTTATTGGTCTGATACAGCCATGCCAAGCTACCGCAGCTGATGACCTGACTGTAAGTGCATTGCCAGATGCTGGGTTGAAGCTTTAAGCAGCAGTAGGGAGAAGTGATTAACAACGTTAGAAATAACTGCCAAAATGAAGGTGTAACACTTTTGAAAACTTTCTGGAGATGGCTTAGACTGGTTGTTTATTTCAGTCTGTTGCAGAGATCTGGGACTGTGAAAGACAGATACAGTTTCAGCCTCTCACAAAGTCTGATTTCAAGTGCTATCAGCTGTGAGAGGAGGAGACACTAACATTGGGAGGCTTTGGTTATACTCCCCTCCTCATGTACATCAGGTAAATATGGGTAAGTGTGTTACGATGTGATGGCAAGGTTAAATTTGTAGACAACATTAGTGACGTTAGTGTCTAGTAATTAACATTCGTCGAGTGAGTTGCTCTTGCCTTAGTCATGAGCAGTGCAGAGAACCCAGTTCAAATGTCATTATCCAAAAACCTCTCTGTAAGAGTGACCTAAATGGCTTAGATTAAACATTTCTGCAGAAACAAAAAAGCCAAAAAAATCTAATACAGTAATGCTTAACTTCAAAAAATGGAACTACATAAACTGAGGACTGTTGTTAATGGAAAATTAGGTAGATAAAAGGACAAAAAGCTTCACTTATCATATGGGAAGTGTAAAGACATCATGTTAGCAGTTCAGAGCAAACACATACAATGTACCAAATCAGGTATATGAAAACTGCTGGCATTATTAACCAGAAGGCAAAGGGAAATCATTAGCATAAAGACATCCCTCAAAATCATGGATAAACAAGGAAAACAGAAAATAATATAATCTCTAATTAATTAAGTATAAAACAAAATAAAGCTTTCTAAAATGATTTAGTGAAAACTTGATAAAGACATAGATATTAACAACAAATCCTTTTTTTCAAACAGATCCGAGGAGAATGACTAGGGAGAGTGTGGTAAGACTAATAGATGATCATCATGTAGAAGAAACATTGATATAAAATAAAGCCATAGGACAAACACTATATAAATTCTACACATTTGTGCAAAATAAAGCTTTCTAAAATGATTTAGTGAAAACTTGATAAAGACATAGATATTAACAACAAATCCTTTTTTTCAAACAGATCCGAGGAGAATGACTAGGGAGAGTGTGGTAAGACTAATAGATGATCATCATGTAGAAGAAACATTGATATAAAATAAAGCCATAGGACAAACACTATATAAATTCTACACATTTGTGCATACTGCAGGTTCCCATGACTGATTTTTTTTTTTCTTCACACAAGTTGCTCTGAAGGGTCTCTCTCAGATTCAATTGTCAAGGGGTTTAAAATAATTGAGGATGAAGAGTACAGTGACTGAGCAGTAAAACTGAAAGTCATCTGAGTTGTAAATAACTTCACAATACAAAACGGAGAGCAAAGGATGCTGCTGCTAATTCTTGCTTTTAAAAGAACAAAATAGGACAATGTCAAAAGCCAGTGGGAACATTTTCTGAGGTGGAAGAGAATCTTTGCATTGCCAGAGTCAGCTGAAATTTAAAGGAGCTGGCTACAGGTACTCAAGCATTTACAGAAAAGGCAGTCAGATGGAGGAACAAGGTCAAGGAAAGGGGACTTAAATCCAAATGTTGACCTTGATAAGAACACTCAAGACCAAAAAAGAAACTGAGACAAGGAATCAAGAACCAGAGTTTTTTGATTGAAATCTATGTTTTGGGTCATTGACCAGTAAGAATTTTTTTTCACTGGAATTTCAAATTCAGGATTTTGTCTTATTTAGTTCCTCAAAGACATGTCCCAGAAGGAAACAATGTGAGGACCCATGGGCTTGAAGCATTAGAGTTGATCTGTTAAGGCACTGGGGAATGTAGGAGTTGGCACTGCTTTTGGGGCTGGGGCAACTCTTCTGCAGGGTTCCTACCACAAAACAGAGAGCAGGATAAACACTGCTGATTGAGCAAGCCCAAATACCAAAGCAGCAGGCCATGCTGGGAGCCCTCCATCTCTCTGAACACAGAGACTAGATATTTGATAGGATACAAAGCAAGACTTGGTCCACTACATGTTTCTCAGTTCAATAGTTGATTTTTTTCCTAAGAACCATAATATGTTTATTTATCTCTGTGCTTAGGCTCCTGAAAAGGGAGATCTCATGCTATCAAGGAGACAGCAGAATCATTAAAAACCAAACAAAAATAAGTCAATTAGAGAACAAGACTAAGTCTATTTAGCTAAACATGTCTGAATTACAAAAACATAATACATGCAAAATAATTAAATTACTATTTGGCATAATATCCAGCATTCATCTTTAAAGATCAAAACATATACACTTCTTATTTAATTGCAAGACAAAATGAGTCAGCCAAATATAAAATTAGTCATGACTGAAAGACTGTCTCAGAATAATTACCTTCAGGATAAAAAATTGTGACATTGTCACAATATAAATTTGTAAATAACATTTACTTATGGAGTGAAAAAGGTAAATGGTGCAAAAGAGCTTTGTTCTTTTGTTTTGCAAAATGAAGAAAAGTTTCTTTCATCTTGCTCCTGCTTCTGAAGAAAATAGAGACCTGAAATAGCAGGCTGAGAGAGAAAAAGCATTTCATTCCATCCTACACAAACACCCTTCTATTTTTTTTTATGAACATCAGCTTGCACTGTATGTCAACAACAAGCTACAACATATCTTCCTGAAATTCTTAATAGAGAATTTTTATGAAAAAATTCACTCTGGTCACAACATGCATCACAAAATAATACCATTAAGATAATCCACTATTTTAAAAACATGCAGAAAAAATTAAGATACATATGACTTTTTGCTCTCAAGCCACATGCAAAAAAGCTCAACAGTCACCAAGGACTTGCCCATTAACTCAGGAGTCTACATGTTGTCTAACCATCCTTTTGGGGACAAATCCAATTATGAAGGCTTATCAGAATAGAATGCCAAAATCCCTGATTTGATGACTCACTTAATCCATCACCTCTTTTGTTTAAGGGCACTTTTACACAGCAGGTACAAAGAGCCATGCTATGTCTGCCTATGTTAATCCCAAACCCACATCTAAATGGGAGTGTGATGCAACAAATTCTGAGACAGGATGGAGCCAGAAGCAATAGATAATTTCCTGAATGAACAGAATATTTGATGAATGACTGTATGATCAACAGCTCCTTTGACAATAGCTCTGCTAATGGAGATAGGAGCACCCCGGTATTCCCTCTCTAGGGGATAAACTTGTCTTCACAGCTCTTCCAGTGGAAGTGACTGTGTGAGGACTCCCATATTTGCTTCAAGCAAAGTCAGGAATATGATTATGAACAGTCAGCGAAGATGATCTAAATGAACCTGACTGATTTCTCAAAGGAGATGAGTATGTCATTTGTTCCCCTGGCAGATCTACAGGGACAGTGATGGACACCTTGCCAGCAATAATAACAGGAAGAGGTAAAACCTTCAATTAACATAGCTGTTTAATGCCAGAAAGAGTGCCTTTTCACTGCCTCAAGAACTTATATCACTGAAAATGGTGTGAGGAGATAAGCTTATTTGTCTCCTCAGTATTTCCTATTAGCTATCACCCCTTCATGATGCTAGCTTTTGCTGATCCTCTTCTTCAGCTAGCTTGATGCATTGTATAGGGAGCCTCATTGTCCATAAGGCTACAGATTGTACTAGGCAGCCAGGCATGTAAAAGATGATGTACTATCACTACTAAGACCTTGTGTGGATCTAGCTATAAATTCTTCAGAAAATAAGCTGAGTATATTTTTAATGGTTTCAGGTATCTGAAATTCAGTAGTGTATTATGACTAGTTTGTTAGAGTTCACTTCTAAATGATAGCTTTTCTCATACAATAGGAATGAAAAGAATTGTTAAAAGGTGGAAATTGGAAAAACAAGCATTAAAAAAAGGCATTTTATCTTCTTTAGTGCCTTGTGCAAAGCCATACATTTCGCAGTGAAGTACTGTACATACTGGTCTTTTAAAAAATACAGTGCAGATCTTGTCTGTGGAAAAAATATGCCACTTCTCTGCAGACCACAATCATCAGTGTCCCCTTCAGGTACAAATACTTTAATCAGCCTTTTGAAACAAGCAAGAATTGATCTGATTCTAAACAACACAGTTGAGAGTGGCACGGTATAGATTCTTCCAGAACTCAGTACTTCTCTAAGCATCCCTCAGATATTGTGATTTGAACAAGAACATCTGAAAATGAAATTCCATCAGGATGGAATTCAGTGGGGAAAACACCACTGATTTTACTGGGGCAGGAGTTTCAGTATTCATTTTTGCCACCTTAATATAAAGAGTTTCTCTGTTCAACAGTATCTCCCTCCTATGTATATACGCATATTTGTGAGACTGAAATTCATTCTGCTAACAGAAGGATTTCTAAGGAAGCAGGAGCTAATCTGAAAGAGACACTTTTTAAAACCAGACTTCATGACTGAATAAAATTTATGAAATATCATTTCCTACACGCAAGCTTGTCATATCTGGAAACTGTTATTTGTGCAGGCAGGCTGAACAATTAAACATGCATCTGTTTGCTTTGAGCTCAGATGTCTCTTTGCACATGTAAATTGTCATAAAATATGGCATTTCAATGCTTAGATTTAAAAAAACGTATTCCAACATTTTTGCCCCAGAGCCTGATCTCACCTGTGCTGATACAAATCTCTTCAAGTGCATCTGTTGCATTGGTGTTGAGACCCCAGTTCTGTCCTCCTCAGATTTGATTTCAGAAGGGGCAAGGACTTAAATAATTTTACATGTGAATGCCATTTTGTATTATTGGCTTGTGGACTGCCATGAAACTTTGGCTTTGTTCCATTTTATATGGCGCTACTGTTTGAATTTCAAGCACCTTATTAGGTACAATCAGTGAGACCTTGGGTTTGAGTTGTTGAAACTACAACTTGTTAGTGATGATATGGCTTTATTACATGTTTTCTAAAGGCAAAGGGAATGAAGGGTTTTCATTGAAGAAAAAAATTAGGCAGCATTGTTGCTATATAGTCCACCTACAATTAACACTTTCTTTGATTCTTAAATCATGGCCTTCACCTGCTCTTGCATGTATTTTTTTTTCAACCCCCATTTGAATACATATAAATCTGAGTTCCAGCCACCATCTAACATGCCCTAGATCGACTGCATGGGTAGACAAAGATTACAGTCTTCAACTGCATCAGATTAACATTAATAACAGAGAGAAATGATGGAGGAGGTGGTGCAGTCTAAGAATATATTCAGGGCGTAGGACTGCTTGTACAAGGCTGCACTAAAGCCTGCACTAACCTTGTCTTTGCTGTTGTTATTACCCTTGCTAGCTAGAGCAAAGGTCTGGTGCGTAGGCCCCCCTGCACTGGCACAAAAACACTTAAACAACTCACTGCATCCATGGCCAGGGGCTATCTGGAGACTTCAGCATGGCTGAAGTTGCTGAAGTGGCTCCAGGTTGAGCAGAATACCATGCATTCTGGTCTGGCCTTCGCTCAGCCCTGAATCTCTTTATTGTGTATGCCAAGGCAGTTCCTACATGGAGAGGGAAAAGAGGTGCCATATAGATGGTTCTCAGCTGCTCTTTGCTCTCTGAGCTATGGTGAATACTGAGCTGCCAAGAATGAGTTTCTCTTGCAACCTCAGTGCAGAGCTGCGTACAGGTAGCTTAAGGCCAGCACAAACTCAGATGGAAAATCAGGCTGTTCTTAGAAGTACTGATTCAAAGAGAACTATTTCATGGCCAGTTTTCCAGTATTACTATTTGCAAATGTGTCCTTGAATTTTGCTCTTTGTTTAGCATATTGACTGTGGAGCTTCATCACCAAGCAGGTTTAAAGTGTGATACTGAATTTCACTCTAAGATACTTTGATAAGTTATGTTATCTGAATAGACACTTTGGTTGAAAAAGACAAAGTGCAATGACATAGTGACTACATGAGAGTATCTATTAACATGTAGATAGAGTATTTATACTTTTTTTTGCTTAATTTTCAGTACCTGTTTTGTTGTTTTTTTTTTTAGTTCATACAGCTTTAATCTAATCAGACAGTCTGGCGGGGGGGAGAAGGGGGAATGAAGCCAGCTATCAAAAAACTCACATTGCAAATCTCTTCTAAATAGTTTTATTGATTTGTTTCAACTTTCTGACATATCTAGTTTAAGTGCTAAATTGACATCTGACCATCTGGCACCAATACTTGTTCAAAGTTGCTGATTACAGTTCAGATGGAGGCAATGTTTCTGTTGGCATGCTGGCATGACTTTCAGACATGAAGGAGTTTTGCCCATTTCTCTGTATCGAGTCATGGCAGAGGGGAATACACATTAGTACTGGCATTTGGGTGAGAAGTGGTGGAAAAAAATTTTTGTAATATGTTCTGCAAGAAAGTAGAAAAGGAGAAGAGAAGAAACTCACCATTTACCAACATTGTAATGAACTGGAGATGAAAATGTAAAAATGTAAAAACCCTGCAAAAAAAAAATAGTAAGACCAGCTTGTGGAGTTTTGTAACAGAAATAGAAGAATGGTATAAACAAACTATGAATGCAAATGTGTGCATGAGAGCACCAGAAGAAACAGCAGAACAAGGGTTAAGAGAATCACCTATACTGATAATGAAGGACACTGTTCCCACACTGCTCCCAGGAAGCCTTTCCCAGAAGTAAAATTGAGGCATGTGTTTTGTCTGCCAAGATCTGAAGGCCTGTGCACTGATAAGACTGCAGCACAGATGACTTGTCAACTGGATGACTGCAGCCAGGTTGCAGCAAATCACATACACTTGTCTTATTAGTCCACCAGGAAAACAGACACAGATTGCAAACAGACAAGGAAGAACAGATAATGAGACGTGACTTTGCTTGCAATTTATAAAGACTGAAGTAAGCATAATTCTGAAGTAAAGAACTGTCCCATAAGAACTCCTAAAGAGTGTAAAAAATCTCTCCCCAAACTATTTCACCATTGCCAGTCAAAAGAACATCAGAGATGTAACAAGGACTCAGTAACTCATGTCCTCTATGCAGGTGTTCCTGGCCAGGCCACTTGGGCACACATGTCCTGATATTTGTGGGTATGTGGATGTGAGACTGTGAGTGAATGAAATCTGAGACTGAATGCATGCAAGTTGGTAAAATCAACTTACTTAGAGACCCTATAAATAAATATTGCCTTCCCCCGCACAAGATTTCACATTTACCTTCGTTACACTACTTTCTTACATACAGCATGGACTCACTGCTTCTTGCAGCTTCAGAATACTGTCTACTTTACCATTCCTATCTGAAGGACAAAACCAAAAAGGATTAAGTTAAAATTTTTCTATATTCTCCTGCTAGAGAAAATACATCACCACTCCCTTGGTGTCTGAAGTCTGCATACAGAACGTGCAAGCACAATTCCGTGGCCTCTCACAATGGCTCTGTGATAACCCTCAAAACATTGAGGTGTTTTCCTGAACTTGGATGTTAACTTCAGCATCATCATAATATTGGCTTTTGGGTTTGTTTTTGTTTTTTTTAATTGGCTTTTTGTACAGGCTGAAAAGGCTCCCCTTCAGGGGAATTAAACAACAAATACATGATAACCATTTAGATGTTTTACTGGATTCTGTGCCAAGTCTTTTAAAAGGAAAGCCTGCCTGATCCCCTTGTATGCTGTGTGATCAAATATAGCCTGATGTCATGACAACTCGCTTGGCCTTGTGTGACTTAGTTTCCAGAACAGCTGGAGCGTAAACCCATCAGAAATGCCCACAGATTTATGCAAACAGAAATGGTGAAGTCTCCAATGCACGGTTTCTGCATGCTGAAGAACTATATGACTGAGTTAAAGTAGCCACAATACTCTATAACTAGGTGCTGTGTCATAGATTGTCCAACCGTACAGGTAGATATTTTGATAACAATGCTGGCTCTGAGATAGAGGAATAGATACAGTTTAAGTTAAAGAGAATTGCTTTTGTGTTCACCAGAACAAGAGATAATGGTCCCAATTATGCTTCCAGGTCCTGCTGTGCAGCTCTATTAGCTTTAGTGGGAACAAATGAACTACCTTTGCCTGACTGCTTCTAACATCAGAAACGTATGTCGAAAACAAGGTTCTCTGCTATTAAACTTCATGGATCCCACTCAACCCACACCGATCTGAACTGGTCAGTGAAGCGAGATTAGATGTGAGCTGCGGTTGGGAGTGGGGGGATCTTCACTGGTTTAGGCTCTCAAAGGCTATGGTCTTACTGTTTATATGAAATAGGAGTAATAGTGTAAATATAGGGATGGTATATGCACATCCTCTCCCTTGACCAGGGGCTTTCCTGTCTTGCATCAAAATATGGATGTCTTCCAGCAGTGGAAGACATCTCATCTGACCAGATGTTCATTTGTTCCCTAGTCATATGGCTGTCATTGACATACCTGTATCATAGGGAACAGCAACTGCATGAGGTGCCTGTCACCTGGTGGGCATCTGTCCATGTGATGTGACACATACAAGCATCAAGTTACCTAGCTGAGGTGGATGTCATGTTGCTTGCAGGAGACGTGATCATCTGACAGGACAGAGCCTCAGAGTGTGTTTTTGACCATCTCCATAAGCTGTCTGTGATCCGTCCTGCGCTTACTGAAGCTGAAATTTTATCTATGACTTTTACCTGGTGAAGGACAAGACACTTGTCATGAATTACATCCCACCTAACGTTGCAAAACAGACTATATACTTGATAGACCCACTGAATCGCAGTAGTTATGAGGGCAAATAAAGCAGCATCAGATTTTTTTTCTTGAACTAGCCTTAGTAAAATATTTCATTTTATTATTGCACTGGTTAACAGGTAAAGGCTGAAACTTATCTCAGTTACTTTGATGACAAGTGACTCAGTTTCCAGAATAAAAATGCTCACTAGAAGCCAACTTTGCCTGGACCAGCTGTACCAAAAAGCATTTTTAGACTGTCAGAAATTATACTTCTGACTTTAATTCTTATGACGTATAGGTCAGCAGATAAGGTCACGTCTCTTGAGCCATAAACCAGTGGAGATCCAAAAAGACACTTTTTTTTTCCAGTTAAATATCTCATCTGACTGCACTAACTTCAGAAGAGATATACCAGGGACCACCAGTTATGGTGAACATATGGTACTCCAAGAAGAAGTCTTAGTCGAAATAAGTAATGGGGTACTCAGTAGCTGAGAGGCACATTTTCCAGTGATCCTCAAGGACCAATTCAAGGCTTAGTAGCATGAGACGCAGCACCTTCTTAGAGAGAAACCTCCTTTGTCAGATGCAGCCTGTGTTTGGTCATATGTGTGGGATGAACAGGGCTCACATGAAAGAGAACTGCAGAGAATGAGCTCTGGAACAGATGAATAGTTCTGCAGTGCTGTACCCAGACATAGGTACAATTCACTCATAGGTGCAATTGTTAATTACCAGTTCTCTTGCATCTGGTTTTGCTTTTTTCATTTTCGGTCAGCTCTGAGTATTTATTTATATTCTGAGATTCCCTAAGTTTTACCCTCTCTTTGCACTTTCACCTTCATTTTATCTTTTTGTCTTTGATTATTTTAAACATTTATTTCCATCATGCAATTGCTTAAGATTTAAAATTTCATTTGATGGCAGTATGTTCCATCTTCTATACTTTGATTTCCAGCTACTTCCCTGTGGCAAGAACTTTATAGCATTCTCAGATAGGAACTTATTTTTGGATGAAGGAGCAAACAAACCTTCAGAGATTTCTTTTTCTCTTTCAGTTCAGTTTTCATTATATTATGAGATGACAAATTTTAAGTTCACCTCCATTATTAGATATAACCTGATCTGTCCAAGTCTGTATCATCAGTTTTTACTTCCTACGTTTTGGCTCTTGGGTCTGTCTTGTCCACAGCATACAGGTTTTCTTTTTCTTTGCTTTAGGAATTGATGTCTGTCACCTGGAGTGAACAATCGGCCTTAAAATGCCAGGGGAAGTTTGCCACGTTGGCACCACTCTTTTCCAAACACAAAGCAGGCTGGTCTTGCTGAGTGAAGGCACAATTAACTCCCCTCTCTTTGATTTTAGCTTGTAAAGGGCAGCATCTGCTGAAATTACAAGCCAGCATACACATTGCCCATTGTTTTCCATAGTCAAGGACAGCCTCTGGCTCTGTAACATGTTAACTATCCAAAAGTCTGCCCCAAATAATTTCTGCCTCACCACAGCTATTTTTTGGAGTGTGATTGATAGAGTGTTTCAGAACACTCTTTATATCACACCCTTCTTTCCACTTGTCAAGAGTCACTGAATTGCATCTGACAAAGGAGATTTCTTCCCATAAATGCCGCATTTGGCATCATCAGGCCTTGAACTGGCTCTTGCAGCTCCATGCAAAATATACATCTCAGCTCTTTACAACCCTGTTACGTATTTTGGGTAATCGCTCCTCCCAGAGCCATCAGGGATAATCCACTGTTCCCACAGCAACGCAGCAATCTTTGGCCTGACCTAGAGCCTGTGCTTATTAGCAGACAGAGCTTACTTGTAGGAATGCATCCAGTTTATCACTGTAGAAAGTCACCCTTTCTACAACAATATCAGCAACTAAGTTACAGAAAGTTAAAAGATAATTAAATCTGGTTTTAGGCTACCCAAAAATTTTAAGTTCACTTTCATGTCTTCATTAGCATTTCTCTCCCAGGCATCCATCAGCCATGAGGCTGAAGATGAGACTAAGTAAGTGTTCTCCCTAACAGCAGAATCACTCTGGTTATGGATGGAATTGAAGGAGTAGCAAATGAATGCAAACTAACTGTAGAGACTTGCCATTTCACTCTCCTCTGTATAGTAACATCAACTAAAACTTAAGTATAGTTTTATCTGGTTTGTCTTGGACAGTGACATTTGTAAATGCGGAGTCTGTCACCTTTGATTTGCTTCTTTTTATAAGAAAGCCAACTTTATTCAGTACAAACACTGGAGGGAAGTTTTTTCCATTCTCCCAGGGGCTGAATCTCATCATTTCTCTTGTGCTTGTTACTGCCCTAAGACAAACCATTTTTTTCACCCAGTTATGCATCCTTTTACACACCATCTAGCTCAGGACACAGTAACTGCATGTCCTAGTATCACAACAAAAATCAGCTTGTTCTGGAGTTTATGGAATTAAAAATGGTACATAAATGTACTAAGTGATGAAATGAAACGGGAGGTCTTGACTGAATAGCGACTGCACCAGTGCATTGTAAATGTCAGAGAATCTTATCACAGATATTGAGAGCTGCTCTGTCTTTGCTTTCTGCTCTCATTCAGCAATGAATACTAGGGGTCCTAATTGAGCTATTTTGTTTTCTAATTCTCTTGGCTGTGCTGACTCCTTAAACATGTCAGAGGAAAGTACCAGCTGAAGGATTGAACCATTCTTTTCCAAAAATCACTGAGGTTAAAAGCTATTCATTTCAAGGTGTTGTACTTAGAAAACTCAACAATGATAATCACACTCTGGAAACATTCACAGAGGCATAACATAAGTCTTAAGAGGTATTTTATGTCTCCATTTGCCATCCTTGGAGAATGTAAATATCTTACTTGGAATACATTAAAGCATACAGTGAGCTCGTTGTGAGATAATTTATTATTTTAGCTCTGCTTCTTCTTAATCATCTGTTCAAAGGTTCTTTCAGACTGACCTTTTCAAATGTCAGCGGCCAAAGCAAAATGTAAGGGGTGTCTTAATGCATCACTGGACTTAATATGCACCAAAATCCTGACCCAAAGTCCTTTGAAACCCATTAGAAGGTTCCCATTGACTTAATAGCTTTAGGTCAGGTCAATAATTACTAGAGCTGAGGCTAACTCAGGATCTTACATCTAAGCATAGACCATCTTTTAAGAATATCAGGTCCAGAGGTGGTGCTAAGCTAGGACCTCAGTCTCATCTTGAATATTTGCATTCTGTAAGGGAATAATAATTTACTGTTTGCATTTTTTTATACACAGAAGAGATGCATGCATCTAGAGGGAGGGTTGAGGTGAAGGTGCTAGTCAGGATCTGGGATTGCACAGAATAGCAAAGAGGAGTCAAAGAAAGAGCTTGCAGGAAGGAACAGCACTCAGACTTCTGGTGTTATTTCCTTTTTTCCCATACCTCACAGACAAAGGGCTTTCTGGCTCTTCATAGTCTTGTGTGAGTCTCTCAGTGCTAAGAAAAATGCTGCATTTTCACAGACTAAAGCTAGTCTTCTTTCTAATTATTCCCAGAAAGAATATTACCTAGAAGAAAATTACATACAAGGAATTGCAAAGAGAAAATGCAGTGATTGAATCTTTCCCTTATTATACTATTTTTGAGACTAAAGACAGCAAAAATAAAGTGCTCAGCACTCCAAATTCTGTCTGCTTTTGACTTTGAACAGCTCTGCTGATCCTGTGTGTTGGAGCAGAGATGTGCAATTTGGCAATGGGTTGCTTTTATATCAGTTTTTCGTCTCCCTCATGAAAACCTGGCTGTGTCTTAGACCTACTGAACAGCTCAAGATGATGGCAATTCAAGCAATAGGGCCCTTCAGATAACTGATATGTACAATTCCAAGTACAATAAGTGAACAACAAGTTTGTGCTGCATCCAAATTTGCAAGTACAATCAGACTGTGGAAGTGAATGCTATTGAGCAATGGGGCTCTGCACAGCTGCAGAGACTGCATGGGTGACTGACTCTGAGATCCAAGCAATGGTGGACAGCACTGTCCTATTGCTATACCACAAGGCATAGCAGAAAGTGAATATGGCACTGGAAATAAAATTCTGGTGACCACCTTGTCAGAAGCCTCAAAAATTTTCAGACAGCATAGTTCTATAAGCAAAGATGGTAATGAAAGGATGGTGCAAGTGAAATAAAGTTCACAATCAGTTGTGCAAGTGATCATTAGAGCCTCTGTAGGGGGTCATTATACTAAGTATTATTTTGTTTTGTGGAGATTTTCATGCAATTCTTCCATTTGATACAGGCAAACTTTTGGAAAACCAAAAGGCAACTTACTGTTCCTGAGGAGTAATTTTTTGTCTGCTTTGGGAAGTTTTGCCTGCTTCATGAATCCAAACAATCACTGGGTTTTTTGTGTGAAAAACTAATTCAGCCCAGATTTCTTTAAAAAAATTCAGGATGCTCAAAATAAAGAATAACTTTCCCAAATGGTTCGTGTACCTCAGCAAACCCTAAGGCCAACCTGTCCTCATCACAAGATTGCGAAGCAATATCTCTTTGATCTGGCTTGCATTACAGAAGTGTTGTTTTGTTGTGTTTTTTTCCCCCACAGTTCTATTTCTAGCCCATTTTAAATGTCAACACAACAGAAGTTTTTTAAAAATTGGTTTTGGTTACACATAAACCAGCACTTGCTCTGTAGCTGTTCACATTTTTCAAAACACTTTGACATGGAAAAACTATTGTTATTATTTTTTCATCTACTAAATTGATCCTAAAATGTTAGCTACAATAGATCCAGTGCAGAAAATGTGGTTGTGAAAAAGGCTGGAAGGTATTTTATTAGAGGTAAAGGTGCATTTCAGAGGTATTTTATTTTAGTGTGAAAAGACTGTTAGGCATTATATTGTCTCTACTTGTCTATGGTGAAGTGTTACTGATTTTTCCTTTTGAGATACTAATCTCATAGCAATTACTAAATAAATACAGTGCAAAGAAGACGGCTTTCTAAAATTCTGCTTAGAAGTATTAAACATTAAATACATAAAGACAATAGGTTATACTTTAAAAATTAAACTTTAAAAAATGCTTTAAAGAAAGCCATTCCCTCCAAGAAGGGGTTTTCAGTAAGCAAAGGTAGGTCTACTCCTCACAGCCTTGTGTAACTTAGCGTGCCTGAACTTGTTTGGTATCCAGAGGCAATTCGGTGGCATCAGCACAGAATCCACGTTGGCTAAATTGGTATGAAAATTTGGCTCAGCTATATTGCACCATGCTACAGACAGGCTAAAATCCTGCCAAAGGATTCAAAACAGGTTTTTGTTTAGTGCTCAGTTTCACCACAAACAGGATCCAGGAAGAAAGGGAGACGTATGACACAATAACAAGTACCTTTATTATTTTTGCCTCAACAAGCATTTGTTTGTAGACTAACAATGGGCTGAAGTGGCGCCTATTTAAAAACAAAGTGCATGGCCAAGGTAAATCTGCCTGGCTGTGAGGAGAGGAGAGGGGATAGCAATGCTATCTTGTCTCCTGCCTTGATGCCCGGCTTGAGCATGTTGGTTCCCTTTTGCAGAAACCTGTGGAAAACAGCATGGTACAGGTGAAGAAGAACAACATGCCATCAAGCTATCGAGCCTTGTGGGGTGATTAAGGGAAGGTTGTTTGAGTAGTAGCTTTGTGCTTTGGGAATAGATGCTCATTGTCCCTTGTATGTAGGCTGTGAGGTTCAGGCAGAGACAATTTGCAGAGAAGTTCTGAAAGCCAAAGAGGTCTGGATCCAGCCCCCGCTGATTTGTTTTGAAAATACTGTCATACAACACCGAGCGTTCAATAGGATCCTTGGTACAGGGGGGCAGTGAGATGGGGTCACAGTTTGGACTAGTCAGAGGTGGGGAGGAGTGGTAGAAGAGCTTTGCCTGCTGGGTACGATAGGATGGACCTGCTCTCTGGAGGGGTTGCAAGGGTCTACAGTGTGGCTGCAGGGAACTTCAAATTGGAATGTCTTTCCCAGGACAGTTCTCAGGAGCTGTCTTGTAGAACAATGGAGATGTGAACAGTATGAGGGGACTCTCCATCTCATCCTTTGAAAATAAACCTGAGACCGAGTGCCTGCTGCGTTGGGTTTATTTAGTCAGTTCCGATAACTGAGTTTTCTGTTGTTCTGTTTTAACTACAAACAGTTCTGGCTGAATAACAGATTAAAGAAATAAGTCAAGGTTTGGTTCCACTTTCCTTTTTACCTTTCCCAAGCTCACTGCTCTATTGTCCTTCTCATTTAGGGCTACCATTGATGTCTGGAACACCTTGATAAAGCCTCAGAAACTTAGAGGTCATGTATTTGCTGCTTTGGTTTTCTGCATCATCTGTTGCTCACTTGTCTATTAAACAGACTACAGAACATAAAACCACATGGAATGACATTAAACAACAGATTGGGGCACAAGTAGAATAGCTTTTCAACAGAGAAGTCTTTCAAGAAAAAATAAAGCAACCTGCACAAACTGTTTAACCTGTTCTTGCGCTCCTGGTTGTACTGGTTTTATACTTAGTCCATATCTGTAATACCAAAGTGAGGGCTTGTGTTTCAGCTTGCCCGCTCTGTCAGACCAGCAACTCAGCAGTTAGCATCACTCTCTTATGAGACAACTGGAGGTCGGCTGAGAGCACATCCTTTAGAAACAGTGTTTGTAGAAATACTCCCTGTGCAACACTCTACACTATGGTAAGAACAAAGAGATATACAGAAACAGATGAAGCCTCAAGGAATTAAGCTTGATTCCAATATCAAATATTTCAAAATTTAAGAAAGTGTAGGGATCTTGGCCAGGTGCATGACATAAGAAAATCTGACTTACAAGAGAATTTAAAATAAATGACAACATCATTGCTCTCCAGAGTCAGGGAGTACACAGTTCTTTGGGATTTTAACATCTAGTTAGTATCAAAAGATATAAAACTCAGAGAAACCTTGAAAAGCAAACAAAGTAAACCACAAAAAACCCCAGTTTTAGTCTTAAAATGGAGGACTGACATTTCCATAAAACAAAGCTTTGAGGAATTGAGACACACATATAGTGTAAAGGTAGAAGTACAAAAATGAAAAACATAGATTTAACATATCAGCTATAAGCAGGTACCTCCAAAGAAAATTCATTGACATTTCTTATTAACTCTGTACATAACACAATTAAAAAGACTTACTCCACAGGCAATCTTCTTCTCATCACTTCTTGCTAGGTAGAGTGTTACTATTCTCATTGCTTTTCATGAAGATGGCAGTGCAGTGGTGTCTCAGGACTTCCCTATGTCAGGTTCCAGGAGGACTTTCTATTTCGGGTTAAGTACATTTCCCCCTTCTGCTCATCACAGAGGTTCATCTTGCCTCCTGCTGTTTTGGCATTCATACTTTGTCTACTATTTTACGTAGTTTCTAGTTAAAAACACTGTTTTAAGTGACTATTTTGTTGTTAGCATGGTACAGTTATATCCTTCTCCCACTGTCTTGCTTACCCTTCTTTCTCCCTATCACATGTTCATGCTAATTCAGGACCATATTAAATTAAAGCAGTAAAGGGACATAGAGTGTCTCAGCTCTGGATGAGGCAAGGGATTTCACTCACAGATGCATTGCTGGGCGGATGTCCCATGGTGATTCTTCAGATACCTGCATGACTCCTAACTCCAGCTGTTTGAGTCTCCCTTTTCCCACTTCCTTCACTCTGCAGTCTCTTCCCTTCTTACAAGCTATTCCAGAGCCACAGATCTCCCCGGTGCCTCCCAGCTCACCCAGAGCTCTTCTGACTTCCCAAAAGCACTTCACCTCTCTCTCAAATCTGATTTCTGGGTCCCCCAAGAGCACTCCCAACGTCTCACAAGCACCTCTTTCATCGATACCCCAAGTCCTTCCCTATTTTGCTCTCTTCTGATGGAATAGCCCCACTGTTTCAAAAACCTGCCCCGGATCACTTCACCAGTTCTGATATTCTCCACCAGTCACAACCCCTAGGCCCATTTTTATGTCCCAGCTCACCTTCCAACTTAGTCTGAAACACGTCTGCTGTACTGCTCTCTTACAGCTTCCCTTTCTCCACCTGCTGCTTTGCCCATACATAGTTGATGGATTTCTAATTTCACAAACACACTCACACTCTTCTGTTAGCTGCTCGTATCTGCTGCCATCTCTCATTGCCAGCTGCCAGCCCAGCTGCTCCGGTCCTGGCTTCCCCAGAGCAGCAAAGCTTCCTGTAGACAACAAAAAGCCCACAATCAACATTTACCACAGCACTGATCAGGACTTTGAGGGCAAAAATAAAGACTTTACACACAGGAAATACATTTCTGAAGGGATATGATGTGTAGAAGGAGAAAGACTTTCACCCTTTATCACTCCACTTAAAACATCATGAGCCTCGGCAGCTGCAGCCAGAGCAGTGAAACTACCCCAGCTTTCAGTTACAACCTCCTTGACTGAGGGACATTCAGCATGTTAGGAGAGCACGGTGAGAGATGTACGGCAAAGTGTATCACAGCACAGTGTGGTGCAGTGCTTATTTGAACACTTGGGCCTTCCTCTCATAATTACCACTTACTGAGAGTTAATCAGCCACCAGATCCAATTCCAACTGTCCCAGTTATCCAGCGTGTAGCCTCAGAGGTGTCCCAATTAAACACAATGTAAAGACTATAAAATATGTGCATAAGCTTGGCTCCTAGTGAGACCTCTTGATTAAAAAGACATCATAATTTCACACCTCTGCTAATTAGCACTGACAGTACCTCTGATTTCAGAAGAATTTGATTGCTTCCAGCATATTACCACACTGACAACTGATGCGGTCCTGTACATCGCTCCAAGTGTTGATCTTGTGAACAATACTGTAAAATGACCTCACATCACCTCTGATAGTTTTGCTAGGAAAGACTTTGGTGCATAAATGTTCAACATAGCTAGAAGCTCTCATATCAAAGGAACATAACTATATAACTGCAGATAGCAGAAATTTTGATTTACATAATTTTCATTTCCTTACTGTCCTGGTTCTGTACATCCTGCTCCAGGTCTTATTGCATGTTAATCACGAAGTGGCTATTAATGCACAGTGTAAAAGAAAACAACCAGTATAACATTAAAACCAGAATTACAGTTGAAAATTTACCACGTTTTTTTAATCAAAATGTGCAAGCTATTTCACAATTATACACAATTAAGAGAAACCAGTAAGATCTATTGTTTGTGATGGCCGTACTTAGACTTCGCTAAACTGAAAAATAATCAAATGACACAGATTATAGCTGTCTGTAGGTTGTTTAATCATAATATGAGCAGAACAACTGAACACTGATAAGTGTTCCTGAATTGCAGGCCCATTACTTAATCATGGTTTTCAATACATTAAAAAAAACCCAACCTTCATTTCAGGTGTAAAAGAAAGAGTGCCACTGTCTTATATACAGAGCATTATCCACACAGAATCCAGGAAGTAGGGCACAGCAAATTATTTGTATTTCTATCTCAATCACAGTTCAGGCCTTACTGAAATTAGCACCGAGCATGCAGCAATGCCAAATATTATGTATTAAAATATATATCCTGCTGGGAATATTTAAAATCTCTTTTGGAGGATTGTTACAAATGTAAAATCCATCATGGAGCCATCTAACTACATGGTTTTTCATCTTGTGCGGTTTTCTAGGTACAGAATGTGCACATAATTTCTGCCTTAAAGTGAAAAATACACACATAGCATGTGTTTGATTTTTCCCCTGCCTTTGGCTACAGGTGAACAAATCTAGGTGAATTGCAGCTGTACTAAGTGCAATAATTCAGCATTCTTGCAATATAATCCCCCAGTTGCTAATGTTGTCTTTAAAAGACTGAGTGGCATGTCAGCTTTATGAAGCACCTTTGGCGATAATATCTTACCTAGACTGCTGCTGGCACTGAGCAGCACCAGCCTCCTACATTATACCTCAGCAAACCCATTCACAGCAGGAAGCTCTGCTGTTACACCAGAGTTTGGCCCACTGCGTGTGAAAAACTGATTGATAAGGCATACTATACTGTTCCAGCACTCAATAATAAATATACACAATCACTCCGAACCATTTAAGGCATCCAAATAACTGAGAGAGTTCTTTACGAGAACCATTCTTTTATCCTTGTTGTGACTCAAAAGATTGAGTGATTGCCTGGCAGCTTTCTGTTTTTACAGATCTGTGCTTTGAAACACACATTTGAAATTGCACCATTTCTTGTAACTGCATCTTGCCTGAGAATGAACTTTAAAGACCGAATCTTAATTCCAGGGTGTTCCCATTTGCTAGTTGTCTTTTGTTTTGTAAGTACCTGAGATAATTTTCCATATAACTGGTAAGCATTTTGGAGGGAAAAAGATGAGACTTTCATTAAGTTTTTTAATCATGGGGGCTTTTTTCAACCGTAATGAGCTCTCAAACTACAAAGTACAAAGGAGTTTTTACAGAATTATGTGACTTTTACTTGAAGTTTATGATGAATCAATTAGGTATACAGTACCAGTAATTGGAGATGGAGTGCATTCATTCAAGCCAAGCAAAATTTGACAATCTTCACCCTCCAATTATTCTCTTAAAAGTCTGGCAGCCATGCAATCTACTCTGCAATCATTTTGTGAACAGTGTGCTATTTATATGGCAAAACATCCTAGTATTTTATAGCACATTTCTTAGACTTCAGATAATGTGGTTTTCCTCACACTCTGACCTGGGAATAGTGAAATATTTCCAATTTTGTGCAAGTCCAGAAGGGATGCAAATGCCTGTGACTCAGATTCAGACTAAATGTGATGCTAAAAGAAAGCTGCAGCAACTAAACAGCTCTCTCTCTCCTTCCAGTGACTGTAAAAGAAGTCGAGAGGATTAGCCCAGAAGTACATGCCTTCATTGCAGATGTCCATAGTTAGATAATATGGATTCTGTTCGAGTAGAAAGGAAAGACAGACAGCTAACTAATGATAAGAAAGCATTGATGTGACTGATACCAGAATTATGCAGAATCAGTCAGGTAAGCATAATAAAAGAGAGATTTACATGTGGTAGAGGATGCAGGGAGGAATAGTATGAGGGCTCAAGAAAGTGGTTTTCAGTAGAATGCATTACTATACATGATATCAGTTCAGACTGTATGTTCCTATAGTCCATTCTGGGCTTCAAGTCCACATTTGTCTCAAAGTGCAGCTTCAGGAGTGCTGAGAAATACAGCTTTCTTTAATAGCTGCCCCAGGCTCCGTCTCTATGCAGGTTCCTGCACATCAGCAATCTGCCCAGAGGTGTTCAGTGGCCCTTTAATCTGTCCAGTGGTAAAAAAACCCCATCATAGCTAATGAAGAACCCATAGGCTTCAAATGATCTTTCAGGCTATGCTGGGTTGCCTGACTGCAGTTTCATTAGCATTAAAGAGCACAGCAAAAGATTTTACACCATCAAAGACTACACCAAGCTAACTGCCCATCTCTTCAAACTGTGGCCAAGTTCTGGAAGAACAGAATTGTGTCAGAGAGGTAACAGTAAGAATGAAATGCATACTTATACTCAGTTGAATACATTCTGTTGAATAATGAAATTGGCTTTTATTTAGATTGCAAACACTTATATCAGAGAGTGTTTTTACACCAGGCTTAAACTACAGCCAATGTGCTAAGCAAATAGGCTCCAAGATAAATAATCGGTATGATCATCATTCAGAATACTGGGTTTTTCTTCCAAGACTGAGGAACTTCAACAATATCAATTTCATATGCTTCACAACACCCTGCCAAGGTCAGATCTACTGAGAGCTATGACACTGTGCTGCTCTTTGGGTCATTATCTACACCAGGTGCAAAGTATATAAAGAGTGCAAAGCTCTACCTCAACTTAATAATCTTATTTAGCAGGTGCCCTGCACAGATGAGAATTACTGCTGCAGTGGCATAGACTTGCTGAATGCTCCAAAAATGTCACTGGCATAAATTAGCTGTGTACCCTAATTGAAGAGCCGGAGGAAAACCTGTCTCCTAGTTCAGTGGTTTAGCCACAAAATTTTCATTTTTCCTTTACATTATATATTAACCTCAATACAAGTACTTGCATTGCAAACATTTTCAAGCAGAAGAGTAGTCCCAATG
Organism: Aptenodytes forsteri; assembly: GCF_000699145.1. Lineage (NCBI taxonomy): Eukaryota > Metazoa > Chordata > Aves > Sphenisciformes > Spheniscidae > Aptenodytes > Aptenodytes forsteri. The sequence continues at coordinate 838,819 of NW_008795405.1, read as the reverse complement.
GAACAATTTGTGTTCATCAGGATAACTACATGCACATAGTAAATCTTAGGATGGGAACCACCAAGTTGTACCTGCATTGGGAGGTACTGTACCATCAAGTTTTTTGAGCAGAATTTCCCTTTGTAAACAGTGAAGGGTTTTGATTTATAGCTTATTTGCATAGCAATACTAAAAGTATTTACTCAAAGCATGCCACTGAAATGTATGAAACCAAAGGTAGGGTGTATATATTCCAAAGCTGAATAACGAAATAAAATGTTAATACTGGTGACTGTAGAATGTGCAAACACATTACAAATGCCCATCTGAGTATAACCAGTAGTAAGAAGTAGGAATCTTGGAAATACAATGGACTGTAATTAAAATAAAAGCATTTGTTTGCCTAGGTCGCAGTCATAACTTTGAGCAGCAACATCCAACTTCAGCCAATTATTTCAAAAGGCTCTGGCATATGTGCTGAGGTTTGCTGCTCTTAGTACTTAGAGAAGCTTATGCTTCTTGGACTGAAAATTCATGATGTTTCAAAAGTGTTGCTTTGTGGTTTTTGACATATTTATTTACAGGCTTGCCTGGTAACCTTTATCTTTGGCTCAGCTTTGTGAAATGGCAGGATGGGTAGGAGCAAGCTATTTCCCTGTTAAATTCAGAACTGGTAAACTAATGATCTCCATCTCCCCTTACCATCTACCCCTTCAAAATGTTAAGTGTGATCACTCATTCTGTTTTAGAACCATCTATATCATTTACATGTTACCTATCAGTCACTTGATGCAATGACAGGCCAAGATTTAAAAAAAATACAAAGAAATAGGTTTTTTGGTTAACTGAGGACTAGTTGTTAGTGACTTTAATCAGTCTTGGAAGGATTACAGCAGACTCATGAAACAGTTGGACCTTTCCCATTTCTTGTTCAGACCACAATGAGCTTTATCTTTTTTATCTTGGATCATCTCCCTGACCAAGTTTACAGCTGTATTGATGCAAATAATGCAATAGTGAAGAGCAGCATGGGCAAAAAGAACAAAAGATGTTCCAGCTAACAGGAGGGGAGGAGAGGGGAGGGAACTTTGTGAACCAGATTTACAGCTGAAGATGGGTGGTAGAACCGCAGCCTGTGAGCTGTGTCTGGAGATACAGGTGGCCTTCGGTTTCTGAACATCCTCCCCCAGCATTGAAGAGACCTAAAAATGTGGGAGGGAGTATGCAGATCATGTACAAGGAAGAAGAATGTCACAATTTTGCGTGTGTGTCTGCCAACTAGCTACTCATCCTACTCTAACCTTGGCAGATTATTCTTGTCAATGTACCCTCACATCAGGTCTGGCTGTCCCCCTCCCTGTCCCCCTTTAGACCTCTGTTATGTCCCTCTTCCCTTTCATTCCCTTCTCTGATACCTAAGCAGCAGGGGAAAGTGGATAGGAGAGGTCCATGACAGGGGCATCTACCCCCGAAGCCAGTCTGCATATGAGAAGGGGAGGAAAAAGAACCCCAAAAGAGAGGGGAGGCAAGGACTCACCAAGCGGGAGAAGGCAGCAAATCTGCGGCACCCTTTTCTGCTTTGCACTTTCCTGAGAAAAGCATTCCTGTAGGAGCTGAAGAGAAAGCTCTACCCATGCCTTACAGGACCCTTGACTATAACAGGAAGACGCATGAATGAGAAAAGCCTCAGACAGCCTGGCTTAGATTTTAAGGAACTTCCTTTCTCATTGGTGATAAAAGGTTTGTCTTGAACCCTTTTTTGACTCCTGCCTGGCAACATGGATTCACTGGGCTGTGTGGCATTCAAAGAGCAACTTTAGTGTGAAACATTTAAAAAAACTGCTTACTGCTTTAGAGAGTGGGCAAGTGAGGGTAGCCAAAGAGGCTTTTCCACTCCCTGGCTGAGAGTAAAAGTGAGCAGCCACCTGCTTACCTTTTGAAAACATTACTGTCTCTACCTGTAGTACAATGTGCCATTAGCCAAACTCTTTACAAACAGAAAATTTCAGGTTTAAACTTATGTATGTAAGAACTCATCTAGTGAAAGGCTTATTGCAGTCTATGTATTTTCCTATTTATAGGTCCCCAAAAATAGTCTCTAAAGTATCACAGAATTAGAAAGACCCATTTTCTGCCAGACTGTCCCACCCTTATTCATTATGAATGGTGATTTATTCTTCTGAAATTATGACCAGCTTCCTAATACCTTTCCCTGTTTTCTAACCTATTCTGTTGAGGTTACACTTGGCTTTCAAAGTGGGGAGCATTGTGCTTCTAAAACTATTTCTCTTTTTTTCTGACATCTATTTTACACCACAAAATTACATTTGATAAAATCCCAAACCTCTGATGATCCTCTGGAACAGTTACACAGTTTTGTCCTTGGTTAAATAAATGCAAAGTCTAGGATGTTGCAAGACAATCATTTATTGATGGAAAACAAACATTCTAACTACTCGATGCCAACCTGCTGATTAACTTCAAGGACTCAGACATGACTCAGAAACAGCGGTGTTCAACTGACAATACCTTTCCTCCAGCATGGCCTTACATTCTCCATTTCTCTGAGGAAGCCACAGAATAGGTAAAATAGTGGCTCTGCTGTAATTTTCACGCTGCTTTTCCATGCCCCACTTCCACCTGGCCTTTAGATGTGGCAGTGAGAGGATCCAACAGAACTGGAGAACTTGCCATGGGAGTGGTTCCGTTTTCTGAAAGCCTCCTCAAATTCATGGAGACAGTGAAAGGGCTTGGATTTGTTCCTTAGTAATCAGTAGGCTTTGTCTTCACCATACTGTGGTATCTAGATCTCAAAATTCAACTATATTCTGCAAAGGAAAATGTATCTAACCTGTAAAGGGATGGGGAAGTGTTCTACTAGTCCCATGGTAAATGGTATGAGCATCACCGCTGTACAGAACTGCACCAAAAAGTAACAAACTCTGTGCTCATAACTGATTTTTCAATTCAGCAAATGAACTAAAAAAACTAAAAAGCTTCATTCCAAACCACATTTTGGTTTTTTTGAGGAAAAACAACCAAAACTACTTTGTTTTGGTTGTGATACTTATACACTTTTGTATAAGTATCATTTCAGGTGTATGCATGGGGAAAAATAAGCAAATGAAAATATGCATACCATTCACAAAACTGTTGAAGGAAATGCTGTCTTTTGCAGTTAGCAATCATTTGAGGCTGAGCAAGCTTAACCAGAGAGGAGGAATTTTGAGTTGGTCACAGGCTGAGAAGATCTAAACACAACTCTTACTGCCTAAATGAATGCCCTAACCACTAAGCAACTGGGCAGAAAGACATGGCACCCAGTCAGTCTTAGCTGCTACATTTTTTCTGATTTGTACAAAATACTGACTTTGTCTCTGATATAGATCAAAAGAATGGTGGTAGTCTGGAAGATCAGCCACTCAACAAGGAGATTGTTGTACACCCAAGTACTCTAGGGAATGTTTAATTGTATTTACTAAATAAAACAGCTCAAACAAGAGACAGTGAGAAACTGTCTATTTCCTCCGATATTAACACCAGAATATTTGTGGCTTAGCTGTTGTTCCCTGGAGAGGAAGTGCAGGCAGGATTTAGATCTTGCACTGAATCCTGAATTCCATTTTCTGCTGGACAAAAGGAAGAGACGAACTTCTCCATCATTTTTGTATTTCTAGCCCAGAAAATATATTCCAACTTGATCACAGTTTTAGGGTAACTAAACACCAAAGCATAAATTTTGCCATGAGCTGTTTTCAGTGAAAAGAAAAAAGGCTCCGCTTTAATGATAAGAATGGTAAAATTGCATGAGGGTTAAAATACCATTAAACAAAGGACTCATAAAATAACGGTGACTAACTTACTGAGCAGGAAAGGCGTGGGAGTTTTTTATTATTATTAACTGTAGCTTTTTGAGGTCGTTTTGAGAACCTGTCTTATTTGAAAAATGTTTAACTATTTTCATGCAGCTATCTAAAGCATATATCAAATTCAGCAATAATAATTTGAAGGTGCACCTACTATTAAGGCATATTGTGGCCAGATTTTGATCTCCTATATCATTTGGCACAGAAATGGAAAATGCAATTTAATGAAAACAAATGTGTAATATTAAGTCTGAGGTCAATAAAGCTAATAGTATATACTTAATGGCATAACTATGGAGAACATTGACCAGTAAACGGATTAAGAGTTATGCTATAAATAATCTTTATGCCACCATCTCAGCTCATCAATCATGGAAAAGCAATTCATAGGGGTAGTAGGAAACCAGAGTATCTTTAGCTTCTTTGTTTGATAACATCAATGATCTTCTGGATTGGGGAAGTATAGTAACCTAAAATGAAGCCAGTTATTCATTTAATATAGGGCCAGAAAATCATGAGCAAAACTTGGAGGGGAAGGATTAGTGCAAAAACTGTAAAGCAGATCAAGACCTAACTGGGAGGTAATGAGAGCCATCACAAACAGAGCACACTGGTTAAAATGGGGTTCCTTTTGATGTTCCTTAAGGGTAGATGGAGGCACTGAGTCTCTTTAACATTTCCTGTAAAGACACTGGCACAAAACACTGAGTTGGCGAAGTTTCCTAAATATTCAGTGATGGATGTAAAATCAACACAGGAGCCAGAAGGAGTATATTGCAAGAAGTATAAGTAATCTTGAAGATTAAAGTAAGAGGAACAAGGTTACTCTTAGCCATAGGAAGTACAAAAACATGTATTAAAAGGCTGTTTACCAGGAGTTCAGGTGTCAGAGGCAGCCACTTTTCTGCCTTTACGTTGTTCCCAAACTGGTAGGCATGCTTTGGTAGGCACAATCAGAGCACACCTATGTACTTCAGCAACAGACAGCATGGCAGTCAAACTAGCAGCCTGTGCTCAGAAACCTGAGCTAGCATAGTGGGCACCCGGAGTCAGGCCCCACTTGCTGATACAAAAGATTGGCACCCAAAGCCATTTGTAACCCAGCTATTGGGATCTCTTGTTGGAGCTGTTTTGTCTTCTGTGAAATAGTTTCATGCTAACTGGAAGAAGAACAGGAACTCAAGTCCTCTCTTATCAGACAGATGCACCCTTGCTAATTTACAAGGTCACGTCCACTCTTTCTACAGCTCAGTGAATATCGCATGACTGAATAGTTTATGTAATATTTGATGACAATTCAACAACTTGACTGACAATTACCTGCTACACATTTGTCATGGATTGCAACATTTCTTCCAGTGATGGATAGGAGATTAAGCCTATAATTCATAGAGAGGAAGTCCTTGAATCTATCTTCTACATCCTACATTAATGCTATCAGCACTGAGCTCTGACGAGTGCAACGCTGCCGACCTTACTCATTTTCTGGGGAAGAGCTGATCTCCAGGTGAAGCAGGTGTTTCCATTTAGCGCAGAGACATCTAATTACTTCTGTGCTCATCTCTGCAGCACTTTGTATTGGGCAGGCTGGGCAACATCCTGCTCGGTTTGGTAGCTCCTATGAATTCCATTCTTTAGTGAATGTAGGCCATACAGATGACCAAACTTGCAAAGGCATGCTGTATCCCAAACAGCCATGATACCAGAGGATGTACAGAGCATGTGTCTTTGCTCCTTCTCTATTTTCTCCGGAAATAGTTTCCAGAGCATCAGTTACAGCAGTACTCCTCAACACACAAGCCAGTGAGCAGAATAGTTATGGGTCTTTCAGTATAACTCTCTGAAGGCCTCTTTTCTGTCTTGCTAATGCTAAATTGGATTCAACTGTATTTCTTCTTTATCCCATTTCCTCTTTTCCAACTAACAAATCTAACAATGCCATCTGCACCTGTCTTCCCTTTTCCCTCCTGCTCTTCCCTCAGTTCTGCACCAAAAAAAAAAAAAAAGAGTAGTTCTGTTCCAAAGTGCCAGACCACTAGCCAAGAAATCTGCAGAGCAAGTTAGCTCTGTTATTTCTCCACCTGGACTTTGGTCCTTACATCCCATTTCTCTACTGTTTTCCATCAGTACCTATCTTTCTTTACATAAAAATAGAAGCCTCGTTTCACAAAAGATATGGGTGAGCAAGTCCCTGAAACTGTGTGGTGTCCTGCTGTTCACTACCAGTTCATACCCATGCCCAAGGGGGTGTCTACACTGCAGTCTTTGCAGATCTCAGGTCTTCTGAGTCTGAACACTGTGATTTAGACTCTTGCAATTGGTTTCAGTCCTGTGACATCCCTGAAGCTAGTTCATACCTCACCCATTTACAGTACAGCATCATGGTCTCTGTCCTACTCTAGGATCCCATGTACCAGTTGCACTTGGCTGGTCTGATTTGCAGCCTAAGAGTGTGGAGAAATGATCTTCTTAGCACATGTCCACGTTCAAAGGAGTCACTTCCAGCTGCAGCCTCCTCCTGCCACAGGACTGATACACACTCTCCTGTTTGAGAAAGAAAGTATCTGAGGTCTCTGATTTAGAAGGTCTGGGCATCACAGCCTTTATGATTGTCTTTGTCCTGGAAAGCACTATGCACAGACTCTAATTGCAGCCTGAGTAACAGAATAAGAAATAATCGTTATTAATGACACATGCTGCCCAGCATCAATTTTGAAAAAACGCCCAGGTGGAAACATACAAACCTCACCTAACGCTGCTTCTGCTTTCAAAGAGGCCTTTAAATTGCCAATTTGCCTTGAACAGAAAAAAAATTAACATTGCTTTCCAGACAGCTACCCAGAAGTGGCTGCAGGCACTGTGGCTGGATATGCTATTGGTCTGCATCCCAAATACCTACTGTGGCTGGGAGGCAGGAAGGGAGAACAGGACAGTATGAGTCAGAAACAGACTTGACACAGCTACAATTTAAGCACACTTAATTTTCCTCCCCTTGGATTTAGGGTCTTGTTTAGGTAGTTTGTCCAAGCAAAAATTTCCTCTTGCTTCGGGAGGAGTTTTCCCTATAGAAGAGCCAGAGTAGGATGCACTAGTTCAGGAGTATTCTGGAGGGAAAGGATGTTTTCCCTCATCATTTGCTCAGACTTGATCCATTTCAATTTTGCACAATTTGGTGATCACATGGCATTTTGGCAGACATCTTCTGGAAAAAGGTTTGGTAAGGGCTTATCTGACTTCTCTGGAACAGTCAAATAAATACTGATAAAAGCATGTATGCTTTTCTGCATATGATAATAAGGATCACTCAAGTTGCCCAGCAAAGTACTGTGTGCATTGACCCAGCCTCGTGCCTTTCCCACCATTAAAGAGCAATGCACTCTACCTTTTAATGCTTCTCAGTCCACACTAGCTGTTCTGCAAAAACACCACAAGAAAATAAAGAAAACAAATCAAGCTGGATATCAAGAACTTTTCACTTAGAGTCTTCTTTATTAACTTTAATAAGCATGAGATTCATGTTGATTGCTTTTATCTTATTAATGAATATAATTTTATTTTATTCCACTATCTTTAATTAAGACCGATTTATCTCCATTAGTTCTTGGATTGGCCACACTACAATCAGGGAGGTGAAATAACTGCAAATGAAATCTCAGCTCTCATCCTCCGGATCAGTTAAACTCATGTGCTAGTAGTTTGAGCACTATCTTAAAGATACCGTTTCTGTAATATCTTTTCTGTATGCTGTGTGTTCAGACAGGTTATTGATGAGGGCTGCTGTCAATAGCTTCCATATTTCTTTACTGTCTTCAATAAATCGGTAATATTTGCCAAAATGTGACAAGCACAAGACTCGGTTGTAAAGATAGAGCTGTTCAAATTTGTGTTTGGACACGTATCCAAGAACACGGGATGTTACATGAAAAGTATAACTTCTGGTTATCAGTCAGGACAATGAAACCTTTTTTATGTTCAGATTAATTATGAGAAAGTCATCATGGTAATATGTTCAATGTGTTACACTGAGATAGGAAGTATACCACAGGAAAATAAAGATTAGCCCTGCAATTGAGGAACTGTTTTCATACTCGGTTTGGATTAATCTCTTTCCTCTGTAACAGATGTGCTGTGTGACTGGGCACGTGAGCACAGTGATATTTCCATTCACCTGCCATTGCGTCTCCTTAGATTTTGAACTCTTACATACAGAAGATCTCTTACTGTGCACAAGTGACGCCTCTCACATTGTATGGTCCTTTCTCTTCAGTGGATTATTCATCTCGCTATATTTGTACCCGTTAAACTAAAACCACATACTGTAACTCAGAATTACCTGTGTTAAACATATTATTTCAGAAAGCTCTTGCAATCAGTTTCCCAACAGAAAAATTCAAAAGATGGCAACATTTCCCTCCTTTACAATGAGAACAACACCAAAGGGAGGAGCTGGATTCCGACAGTGATTTTTTTATCCTAGAAAACTAGTGAGCAGTGTCTGAAGAATTTCAGTATTTTCAGGATTATATATATTTTAAATACATTCCCATATTGTGAGAAAGACCAAACACCTGATGAGGAAAGGGAGTTGCACATGTTCAGGGTCTGTCTGGATTTGATGCAACAGACCTCCATAATCTTCACATACTTCAAAGCATAACAGGCATCATCTTGCTTCAGGGATTATTCTCTCTGGGGTAGATTCTGTCTCTTTTATAGAGTAACCCTTCACTCCTGGAATGAAGCATGGGCAAAGTGGAGGCAGATATATGACACAATTACCCTTACCCACATTTGCTTTTCCTCCATATTTCTCTTGTTCTTTCAGGATATTCTTACCATCTTTCCCGATGTTGCTCTTTCTTCTCTTTCATCCGCATCCATGAGGATGGGAATCAGGTTCTTTTAAATGGGTGAAGCTCCTGTGAAGCTAAGACTGGAAGGAGTCCTCATTTCATGATCAAGTAAAGGGAGGGAAATCCACATGTAACATTATGAAACAGTAAATAGTGAAACCTGAGCAGGTCAGTGTGCTTTGAAGTCTGCAGTTTCAGGAAGGTGCAAAAGTGACAAAAAATGATATATTCCACAGAGCATTCAAGATGTGCTTTCAAGCTCTGTAGGAAAACAAGAAAGCATTATGTTCTTTAGAACAAGGCTGAACCCAATATCTCAAACCAAACAGCTGGTTCTTCTAGCAATGAATTCTTAAACACACAATAATATTTTTCTCTCTGCCTCAGCCTTAAAGCAGAATTTAGAAATCTTGAGAATTCATCTCTCCCAAACCACACGCTCTCATCCAGCGAAACAGATTTCAGGGAGCCGCAGACGAAAGAAGAGTATCTATAAGTCTTTAGAGTGTCAGGACACCCTCAGTGCTTTATGGCTTCTCAGCATTATAAATTAGCTTCTCAGCATTATAGATAAAGTCTAAATGGCTAATTTACAATGAATAAAAACAATAAAAAGAATGTTATCCTTGATGTAACTCCAGAGAAGCCAATGAGCAGGCACTGGAGTTGAACTGAAGTGACAATGTACAATTTTCTATGCACACCTGCAATTCACCTCATTCCAAATGGCATATTTCTGGTCAGACAGAGATATAGTACATACACCCTCTCTGTTTTTGTTTGTGCTTTATCTCCCTCAAGAGTCCTGTTACAGTCAATGAGTAAAAGTTATGGTATGGGACATTATTATTAACATTGAAATACTGGAGGAAAAAAATAATGTTATTTATGCCAGTTGAGTGAACCAAACAAGCCTAACTCCTACCCTTGGAGATGTGGGGGCTGAAATGCTAGCACTGTGCTTTCACTTCCAGTCCCTCTAGCATTAAACTTACTGTGACCTCAGAGAAAAGCATATCCAAGAAAGAAGAAAAGCGACGTGTTTATAAAAGAAAGAGCAATATGTTCTCACTTCTTTCTGTAAAGATCAGCTTTGAACTGAACACAAATTGACTGACTCCAGATGATGCCATCATTTTGTATAGTACTTAAAGGACTATGAAGGCATAACAGTTCTAGTACTCAGCAGCATTTTGCATGGGATAGACATATTCAAAGAGTCATATTTTGTAAAAAGTAATATGGAATTTCTTGAATCCTGCTTTGCTCTCAGCATCCTGGGGTGACAGCCTCCTTGGCTCTGAAACAGTCCGTGTGTCTCCCTGGGGACTCAGAGCTGAGAGACAGTCATCAGGGAGACTGGCAGCATCCTTGCGTTCTCCAGGAACATGTGAACATCACCAAAACCAGGCTGTGGAGCACTTGGATTCCACCCAGCCACCATTTTCTGATGGAAAAAACATTCAGATGGAAACATTTTAACCAGCTCCACTAGATATACAATAGTTTCGATATAGCAGCCCTTTAACCCTAGGTTTCTTTTCAAGCTTGGGACCAAGGTGCCAGCAGCCGTGAAACTGTGTAGCTCTGTCAGCATTTGCAGAAAGTAAAGAGGTTGCCTGCGGAAATACTGGTTCTTTAATTTGCTTAGCCTGACTGTGTTGGGTGACAATATGCAAAAATCCAACCAGTCCTACTGCTGACATTAATCTATTCCTACTGCTGTCATTAATCTAATGACATCTAATCACTTTGGTCGTTCTGTGACTGAAAACAGAAAGTCATTTGTTCAGGTCTGAGAGAAGGAATTAACACTGTTATGGAAAAACTGATGTGATTCATACAGGACCTGATCCTGGAAGGGGTTAAACACCCTGGCTTGCTACTGATCTCCAATGGGAGCCAGGAGATTACAGGTTCATTATTCCACAGACTTTCTCTTGCTATAAGCGTTAAAATGTACCCCCTTCAAACTCTGGCCTTGATTCCATAGTAAAAAGGAAGACAGACAGGAGAATTGTTTCAATTGTAGTGTTGTGTTCTGCTGAAAATAAAAGGATTCTGCCTTTAAAAAAAACTGTCAAGTTATTATCCCCTTCCCCTCTGCTAACATATGACCTGAGCTTTCTCTTTTAGCCTGGCAATATTTTAAGAAGCTGGTAACAGCAAAAGGAGAGGAAAAAAAGAAAGAAAGAAAAAAAAGTAGAACAAAAGCACTTTTGTCATGGTTTAACCCCAGCCAGCAACTAAGCACCACACAGCTCACTCACTCCCCCCCGGTGGGATGGGGGAGAGAATCGGAAGAGTAAAAGTGAGAAAACTCGTGGGTTGAGATAAAGACAGTTTAATAGGTAAAGCAAAAGCCACGCACACAAGCAAAGCAAAACAAAACAAGGAATTCATTCACTAATTCCCATCAGCAGGCAGGTGTTCAGCCATCTCCAGGAAAGCAGGGCTCCATCATGTATAATGTTTTTTTGGGAAGACAAACACCACCATTCTGAGCATCCCCCCTTCCTTCTTCCCCCAGGTTTTATTGCTGAGCATGATGTCATATGGTGTGGAATATCCCTTTGGTCAGTTGGGGTCAGCTGTCCCGGCTGTGTCCCCTCCCAGCTTCTTGTGCACCCCCAGCCTACTCACTGGTGGGGTGGGGTGAGAAGCAGAAAAGGCCTTGACTTTGTGTAAGCACTGCTCAGCAATAATGAAAACATCCCTGTGTTATCAACACTGTTTCCAGCACAAATCCAAAACATAGCCTCCTACTAGCTACTATGAAGAAAATTAACTCTACCCCAGCCAAAACCAGCACAACTTTCAAAACCCTCCGTTTGAGTACTGAAACAAGTTGCCTGGTGAATCCACCAGATACAGTGTCAAGGGGGTTTCATGTTTGTTTGCTTTATTTTTTACACATTAGCTACAGAACATTGGACCAAATCCTGGTTTTAGCTGTACCGGATTGCTCTGTGAAGTGTAGGAGGTGTTCATTTGCAACTACAGATAATAATGCAGGGTCTGTCCCATGACAGGGTTTTAGATATTTAGTGATAAACATCTTTGAGACAAAAAAAATTTTTTAAAAAAGCCTTTTTCCCTTTTATGAAATCTGTATGGTTTAATTCTCAGGAGAATACATCTTGTGCCTTTGGGGATATTTGCTTATGTCACAGAATAAGGCTCACATGGCTTATGAAAATGCTGAAGTCTCTACATTAGAGAAGCTAATAAAATTGCCTTTTTAAGAAATTTTAGTCTCATAAACTTGAGTTACTCTTACTGAGTGGGGCACTGAGCATTCTGCTTTTTCTGGATTGCTCTTGACAGTTTCACCATCTCAACCTACTAAGAGAACAGCACCACTACTACCATTTGTTTTGTTTTAAAATCAGCTTATATTGGTTGTCCTAACCTGCCATATAAGGGAGTTTGCGTTGTCTTGAGTTTCCTTGTGAATTTTTATCAGTTGTAACTTCTCATGTCTATTCTAGACCCACTTTCTATTTGCAACATACCAGTTGCTTATTCCTGCTGATTTTGTTTCTCACTGATACAGAACTCAGCTTATAATTTTCAATGTTCCTTTTCTTGACTGTGAAGTCAGAACTTTTTGTTCCTACAGTAATCTGGTCTTAAAAAATCCTGTTTTTTTCCGCCAGCTTTTTTCTTTCTTCTTAATCAATTACACTCAGTTTCACTCATCGTTTTCCCTGAATTTGGCCATTTGAAGCAGCATATACTCCCACATGGGTCTGTCCTCCATTTGCCTGTACTGAATTATATCAGATCTACTACAAAGCATTGACTTTCCAGTCCAGTTACAACTTCATTTTTGTTTGCTGTAACGAAGCTTGAAGCAAGTAAAGTACAGGAGAGTAGACACCTTTTTACCAGAAAATTTTCTTTTTATCAGTTTTTAGAACTCTAATGATACTTTGCAGCAGTGCCTGTTACCATCTACCTATGCCTTCCAGACTGAGGTCCTTTGGGGTACAGTTTTTCCTTCCATACATTACCAAAGTGCACACACAAACATTCACCCAATCCTCTGGTGCAGATCTACGCTCTATTACAGAGCCCACTTGTACGTCCTCCTGAGCATTTGAAATAGTACATTGATTCATAAGCATTCAAGATGTTGTAGTTCTGAGTTATCAATGGTATCTTTAATATAGAATTTAATTTTCTCACTCTCTATTTCCTAAACAGGTTACAGAGATCTGTAAATCTCCTAAACAGAGATTTTAACATTCTAGTCATACAGATCCTCCCACCAGGTTTCAGTAATGTCAGCTAAATCAAATTTCTTCTTATCAATGAGAATTACCAGTTCCCCTAGCTCGTTAGTCAGTCTTGTAGCATGGGTGAATGATTTAGTGAAAAATGCCTTGCCTTCACATTCCTTGCCACATCAGACCACTTTGTTTATGACAAACTGAGTTTAAACGGGTACTGCCTTTGCTGTCTTTATACCCCTTGTTCATGTTGCTACTTCTCTTCCTACTTATTCAAGCTGGTCTCCAGCTGAGAAAATTAGCTCCCTATCCATAAGATACAGCCTGTTATGGACAGTGGCACCAATTCCCAGTAAACTCTGACAAAGTTCAATGTTCCACAAAACCGAAACCTTCTGTTTCCACCAGTCAGCTGTCCAAGCACTCATCTCCAAGATGTTCTCTCTTCTGTTTTCCATAAAACCAGAAAGATCACTTGAACTTTTCTCTTCTTTGCTTGTCTTCTGTACCTCCGACACTTTTATTATTTGTACGTTTCCACATAAAGTTTTTTGTTCCCATGCGTATTTTCAGCAGAGCAAGACTTGCCTCACTGATCATCCCATCCAACATTACTGTTACATTTCTATATTTTTGCACTTGGAAAACAGGACATTTGTTGTCCCTCCTTCCTTTATGAATATGCTTTGTATTTATTTTTATTTAGACTATGGACAGCACCTCTTTCCATTTAAGACATCTTAAGAAGCTCTTCGTTCCTGTTTATTTCCTATAGTAAGGATGTTTGTTGGAGAAGTCCCTCTAAACTTGTGCTCTGTTTCTCAGCAGGTGAATCAATAGGTATCTGATATTGAGACAATACCATTAGTTGGATAAAGCATCTCTTAGTTACAGATCGCTAGTCCGCTGACTCAATTTACAAACCTAACCAGCTCCCTTGCCACTAACCCTTTTTCTGTGGAGTCTGTGGCAATGAATTTCAAATCTAGTTGCCAGAAAAGCAGTTCTTTAATTCTGCACTATGCTGAACTTGGCATTTCCAGATCACATATCTTATCCTCCAGAATAGCCATCAACTTGCACTTCATGCATCATAAATCTCTCCAACCTTTCAACAGAATGGTATAACACTGCAAAGACAAGTCACAGTAAGGGTCTCTTTATCACTCATATTAGGCACACAGTTCCCCAGCACCCTTTCCCTTCCAGCATGGGCTCTGTGTAATGTAGATAATAATAATGAACATTTGTGAGAAATCATACGTGTATGGATCCAGACCCTCATTGATCCAGACCCTCATAGCAGTATCAGACAGGGCTGCATTCATAATAATGTTTTAAAGCACTGCTCCAAAACATTTGAATCAATGGACCTTGCCAGTCTTTGTCATGTCTTGCAGACCACTGTGAAACTAAACAACACTAAATGTTGTTTGGAGTTGTTGGTGGGGCTACCCAGAAAACCTCCACTCATAGCAGAGCCTTTACATCTATTGCTACTTTGTATGACTCCTGCAGGCCACTGACCATATCTCGTGGACCAGAGACACGTTACAGAAACAGGCTTAAAGAGCTACAGCTCTTCCTATTAGCACTCGTGAGACGCCGGGTCCTGAGAAAATGAACGGATATGATCTCTCAACTAAAGTCTGGAAAACTCTGCTTCACCTGAAAAGGAGATTTTATTTAACACTTTTGTTAAAAAATTCCTTTTCACATAGCAATACATTAGTACATAAGCTAGAATACAATTAAACTGTAAAAAAGGTGAACAGGAGCTAAAACCCCAAAAGCTTAGTGTAGGATTTCTGTACATTACAGCTCTGGCATGACCTTACTATCTTACTATCCTTGCTTATATAAGGAGGAAAATGACCAGAACAATTAAAGTTAGCAGTGGTCCTGTTGTGAAGCAGGGATCAGCTTGGATATAGAAATCACATACTACCAATTGCAACGGAGACTTTATCAGTATTCCAAGTTTTACCAGTTTAATTAAAAACTTAGGCCAAAATCACCCTGGTTGTATTGCCAGGTTTCACTAAATGGGTTTAAGAAGCACATCCTTAGAGAAACCTGTATAACTGAGCAGAGATAAGGCTAGCAGTAAGTGCTACCATTAGCGACAACAGAGTAGAGAGTCAGAACTACTTCTAGGTGTAACAAGAAGCCCCGGTATTAATTCTTTGAGATTTTTCTGCTTTTTTGAAAACAGTAACAGAACGTGCTGCACTTGTCTTCCATCTAGCATCATGAATCTTACAGCAAGCCTTGCAACTTGCAGGTTTTTAAACTCCATGCTTCACTTTACCTCTGGACATATACTTTTATTTTATTACCTAATTCATTCACCCATTACTTCTTCAGACTAAAATCAATTGTGCCACTTTAAAGCTATTTGTTATAGGAGGTGCTTTAGTGTCAGGCTGCTGAAGGAAACAGTACAACCCTTGGTTTAGCAACAAAAACATGGAAAACTGCTGTTAAACAACTAACTTGTGTAAGTTCATGCACTAGCTGGTCTTTGCAGGTCACAGAATTTCTTTATGATAAATGCAGGATTTCAGCTGTCTGCATATCTATCTATGCTACTAAAAGCTACAAAAATATCTTGTAACAAAACACAGAACACACAGAAACACACTCTGAATTTCACAAACGGAATTGTATCAGAGAACTACCTACCTCTCCAAACAGTTTCTTTCAAATTTCTAGAGTTTCTGAATTTCTCCTCTCAAACCAAAATGAAATGAATAATTAAAGCATTTTCAGGAGTCAACAGAGAACTACCTACCTCTCCAAACAGTTTCTTTCAAATTTCTAGAGTTTCTGAATTTCTCCTCAAACCAAAATGAAATGAATAATTAAAGCATTTTCAGGAGATGGCCAACAGGAAGCTAGGCAAGACCTGAGACACATTTTTAAAAAGTGCTGGAGGAAAGGAATTCCAAAAAGGAATGAAAGCCATATGTGATATTTTCCCAGAAAGGCCTGGCTGATAGCCTGCAGACAAAAGCAATGCCTTTGCTGTTGAGGCAGCATTAAAAAGTGTCCTGACAGATTGGCAAACTCAGCTGCAGCACCAGTCTGGGACAGAAGAAAACGCCAAGAATAAGAACTGTATCTTCAGGAACAAGTTACCAGGAGCACTGCAAAGCTGTGCTGGAAGATTTCAAAAGCACCCAAATCAATTTCAAGGTCCTGAATCTTTTCTTTGAAGTGCCTTTTGGTCTCGCCCAGGTTATCTAAAATACCTACCAAGATTTGGAAAGGCCCAACAGTACCTTCTACAAGTGCAGGGTTTCCTCTCTCAGGAAAACATCGTTGTCCCAGGGGCTGGTCCAGTCTGTGGGGTAAAATCCCCTATGAACTGGAAACTTAGAACATCACTGACATCCTCACCTTCTGCTCCAAGGTCAAGGCAGATCTCCGTCTATTTTTACACACTTGTAAAAATCTATCCCAATAAAAATTCTATCAAAACAAGGCACTTTACTGAGCACATTACACTCCCTACAGAGAGGACCAGAGGAAAAACACATGACAGATGGCAGTTACTATGCTTAACGCACTGGTGAATGGTGCTCAAATACTGTGGTGATAAAGGTTGTAGGAGAGCCGATACAGAGGAAAATAGGTAGAATAGAGGATGCTGGGGTTATACAATAAGGCACTGACAATGGGAAGAATGGCTGTGGTGTGAGTTCAGTGTATGGAAAAGTACGTGCAAAGGATTCAGTTACCTCCACCACGAAATCACACACCATTGTTAAAAAGGTTTCAGTGATCCCAATCTTAATACGTATGTGTTTAACAGGTTTTAACTGAGAGGGTGACATATTAGTTTAAAAGCTTGCAAAGAGGACTCTGCCCTTCAGAGAAGTCTTTTTTTCCACCATTCAGTTCCGTATGTCTGTGATGTTGTCCATCTGATAGGTATGTGTTATTAAAGGGTAGCTGGTAACCTGGTAAGTTTAATGAATGTACAGCATGAGGTAAGTGCATGCTCAGCTGCTAAGTACTCTGATACAGACAGTTCTACTTAGATAACTAGTTCTAATGTAGAATAGTACTAATAATAATAATACTAATAATAAGTTCTACTTATCAACATTAGATAAATGTATTTAAAACATTTGGGCACTGCTTGCAGTTTAAAACCAAGGGGAAGAAAAGGAAAGGGGCAAAGAGAAATAGCTTTATGCTAATCTGCATTTCATCTTATTTTCTATTCTGCAATGAAAGACAATCTCTCCCTCCTGCTTAATTTGGAGATGGAGGCAAGGTTAGAACATGAAGGAGAAAAGGTCAAGAGGTTCAGTAATATAGTGCTGGGTAATTGAAACCATGTTATCAGCTACCTCAACCTTTTTTTCAAAAGAAAAATACCTTCCCCCACTTCTGAGTGTTCCTTTTTTTTGTAATAAATCACTGTACATTTCTAAACCCCCACTGTGCCCAGAGAGTCAACATGTATAGATCATGTTTACGCTAGTCCCCAAACTTTGTACTCTCTCCCTGTATAAGTCATGACCCCTTTCCAAATTTAGTAACTCCAATTGTACCTTCTGTAGTCAAAGGTCAAAGTCCATAAATCAGGTATGGGATTTAAGGCTATGGAAAGCTACTGGTTACTAACAAAACTTCACTGAATTAAATGTGTATGCTGCTATAATCCTGACCCCTCAGCCCTATGCTGATAGACTGTCAGTGCAGTTTTCAGTTCAGACGGCAGCATTTGTTCCTCATGAAATCACTCCAGCCTTGCACCACTGAACTCTTATGTAAATTCCCCATCTATCAATCATTCACTTGGTGCACGTGTCCAAGATCAGCTGTGCACCTCAGCACCTGAACCCAAACCCAGTGCTGCAGTACAGCCCCTGAACCCATGCTGCACACAGGTGGTAGGAGGCACAGAACCGCCTTCTCCATTTGTGTCGGCTTAGGGACACAGGAATGGAAGAAGCAGAGAGGGTAAAATTTGGAGATTTTTTTTTTTTTTGTGACTATATAGTCCACATTAAAATATCATGTTGTAAGTCGTGAGGAGATGGCAAAAGAAATGCATTTCTTGTGGACCTGATCCAAAGCTCACGGAAGTCAATGGCAAGACCTCCTTGACTTTAACAGTCTTCAGATTAGGCCATTGGTATTATTCGGTCCATTATCCTGTGTCCTTACTGTGGATTTATGTGATATTGCTACGATTTCCACTACATATTGTTTTGAACCTCTTACCCTACTGTTATAAAACAAACGCTTCTTTTGTGCAAGCGTATATTTGGAAAAGAAACTTGAAAGCAATTTCAATTCCTCCTGTCCATTTTTTCTGACTGATCCAGCCTTACTGCAAAAAATTAAAAAGTTCCTGATCCTTTTGCTAATACATGATCTCTAATGAAGACACTGACACATGACTGTATCATAAAAAATAGATGTTTTAGAGGAAAAGTCTATTAAGAAATACTAAAAGAAAACCAGTTTAACAGCCCACAGTAAAAATAGCTTGGTTATTCGTTCCTCCAACCTCATTGTTTTTTATTTTGCTCTGAATCCAGCACTGCAGGTAAATTAATATAATAACAATACTCAGGGGACCAGTATAATTAATATATTCATGTGTGTCTATATTGCATATGAAACTTTATGGGAAATGAGTCAGAATGTTGACCTATGCCCATATGTACACACAGTCTAAGTCTTATAGTCTTGTGTTAAATGACAACCTGAAAAGGTTCAGACTGGTAAAAAAAAAAAAAAAAGAATTGTTCCAATAGAGGTGTTTTGTAAAATTATAACAGTTTTTTTAGCTTAAACTGCTTTTCTGAAGCAAATATACTAACCTTTTCATTTAAAATAAGCCACACTAAGGCACTATCACAGTTTCAAAATATTTGCAGGCATTTTTAGAATTTGAAGACCCATTGACTAGGAAGAAGAAAGTGGGCAGAAAAAAGAAAGGATAAGAAAAATGAGATCAGTAATGAAGGATTTCCAAGGAAGAGAAACCTAGAATAACAGAACAAAGAAATAAACAAAAAAAATGTCTAGATACTTTGTAAAACACAGTTTGTAGAGATTAAAACTTCTTGTGAGAGAAAAATCAATGGAACTTTCAATTTAATAAAATTTGAGAAAAGTGTTTAGGTGGTCAAAACAACCCATATGGACATTTTCAGAATGAAGTTTCTATTCCTCATTTAAGATAAAATCTGGTTTGGAGTTGTGTTTTTCCTGTATAAAAAAAAGGAAGGGAAGATTACCTGAGATCAAAAGTACAGCAAAGTTTTCAAATCCCCAGTGTCAGTTCCCTCTGGCACTAATTATCTGTTTGTGACAATTAGGGTTTCATAATCCCTTTCTTTAGGTGAAAGGGTGAAAACCTTGTAACTTCACACTCTTTCGAAAATGAGAAAACTGTTTTTCTCCCGCCTTACTTCCAAGCAAGGAGATCCGAGGAAGGACTATGTGAACTGTTTGGGTTTCATCCCTCAGTGGGGAGTTATTTGTTACCAGCATTGCTCAGAAGAGCTGCTCCTTTTACTCCCTTAGCTCCTGAACCTGAGTGTTTAGGACACCTCCTACCTAATTCTGGAGCGAGAGCTTCTGTATTGACACTCAGACAGTCACAGCCTCTTAACCTTCCTTTCCTCCAAAGACTTGCCTGTACATTACAGTTACACCTGCCCTAGTCATATGCTACGTCCCTCCATGGAGCACAGAGGAAGCGAGAGAAGCTTAGTTATGAACCTGAGTCTGGGCTAAGCTCATGAGGAATCCCACTTTCAATACAGAGATGGGGAGAGCATAGGTGGGAAGGGACAGTAATGGGGCCTTATGGTAGCATCATCTTCCAGTAGCACTCAGGGCCTCTTAAAACAGTGCAGTCACACTGTTAAATGTAACCTTCAACACCCAGTAGAAGAGGACATTCCAGGAAAGACACAGCATTCTGAAAAACAGCTCTAAAGGAGGGGGAAGATATTAGCTGAAGGCAGGCAAAGGCAGGGACATGAGCAATCACCGATGACTCACTGCGATGCAATGAACTCATGTTCATTTCAAATGGATATGTCACACTGCTCTAGAGTATTGTAAAGTATTGCCTTAAATAAGCAATTAAAATGGAAAATAAAGACTACTTAAATGATAGACGAAAGTTTTTTTGGAAAGCACATAACTTGTTATTAAAGTTAAAATTTATAATTCTTAAAATGTGTCATAATTTGTTTTTTAAGTGTTGGAATTTGATTTTTTTTTAATTAATAAATATAATTACTAAGTTTGTACCAAATATAATTATGCTGCTAGACAGAGAGAACTGAGAAACGTTCTACCATTCTGTGGTAAAGATTGTTTACTTTCAACAACTAATTAATGATTTAAAAGCATTTACTAGTTGACATAACATAAAGGCGCATGAAGTTTTCCCAAGTCTCTGTTGTCTGAACTGATGAAGACCATGACTTCTTATGAACAAAGCACTAGCTTCAGCTGCGAAAGCGTATGTGATATTTGGTAAATTTACGGAACCAACGGATTGTCTGGAACATTTTTGTTAAAAACTTTATATGTCACCATGCTGATAATTAAGCCCAGATTCAGAAGGGAAATGTGGGATCCTTGCTTTATATTTTGCTGCCCAACAAAGTTGAAAAATAAATAATCAGAATGGGCTATTTTGCAAAATTTTGCAAAACATGAGTGTTCTGCGTTATCTGGGGATTTGTTTGTTCCGTGACATTTAACTTAATAGAATAAATGCTATTCTCAGGGTTGGATGTGTCAAAAGAAATGACAGTGAAAACATATGCAACACTTTATGTGCATCTTTGTTGGCCTGGTAATCATAAAGTGGAAAAAAAATGCTGTGTACTTAACAGCACACTCTTAATGCATGACACTAAGTTATACACAGTATGCACCGGAAAATAGCTTTTCTATTATGAACTGGCAGTGCTTAAGATGATGATAGTGCCGAATCACAACTTTAGTACGTAAGTGGTAGTGCTAAACCAATAAATCTTCAAATATTTGAGTCACACATTTTTGTACACAGGTTTGGAATAACCCAAGAGAGCAAAATAACATGCTTGGGTAAAAAGGATAAGGATATCTGGCTAGGAATATAAGGTAAAACACAGGCCTCCCAACACAGAAATCGAAGCTGCAGTGCTCACTTCTATTTCTAAACAGAGCAGCATGAATCATATCAGGCTGAATTAGAAACAGAGGAGTTTGTTATTTGACAACACTCCACGCAGCTGGAGCCAGCCCCTTACCTTTAGAACACTTCCGAGCAGTTGCTGATGAACAAAAGGAGGGGAAAAGACAGAAGAGTAGGTGGAGGGGAAGAGGAAGGCGAATCAGGGCTCGGGCTGTGATAGCTGTAATCATCTTGAAGGGCTCTGTGGGAGACGCACAGTGACACTCATGACAACCGAAATCTTTCTTAAACAAAGATGTCTTTTGTGGCAGCTTACAGGCTTAGTCTTGCCCTGGCTGGCACAAAATAGCCTCATCAGCAATTAAAATCACACTGTCCCCTTGTCTTGAATATCCATTACGGTCTGGAAAATTGAAGCTGGTATCTGCTTCCATAGCAAAACACAAGTTTTTGCCTTAAAGGTCTGAAGTAACGTGTTTTTGTAGTAATTAAAATTAAATCATGGATAGGTAACAAAAGCAAGGTTCTCAAACCTTATCATGTTTTTCTGTGAGAGTTGTAATTAAATGGGAATACCCTAAGCTCATGTAATTTCAAGCCAGGAGACCTGGAGGGTGAACATTTTGTTCAGAAATCAGATGATTTAATGATTTGGGTTAAAAAGAAAACTTCAAAGTTTTCAGATTTGTTATGAAATGAGATGATTCCTATGGCTGCCAACCAGCTGGATATAATATGCAGACTAACTGCCAGCACCCTGGTATTTTAACTAGAAATGCTGATTTCCTAGATTTGTAGCAACATTACTCATTCTCCCCCTCTTGGATACTCTTCTGCTTTACAGATCTGTTTTGCCAAGATCCAGTATCAGGTACTATTACTTCTGTCTGTCTAGGAAGCAACAAGAGTTTTCACTAGAAAGAACGTGTCACCTCGGTCAGTAATCAAATGTCTTCTCTGCAGAGCACTAATAAGAAGTGAAGGGGTCGCTACCTTAGGAGTGTTGCATGGCAAACGGTGAAAGCAGTTGTATTAACAGCATACCAAGCCACAGAAAATGACAGAGAAAAAGGTTGGTTCGCCTTCAGCAAACAACAGACAGCAAGTATTACATAGTATTAGAGGACAGAGCCTTAAAAGATATTGAAATGCCTCATGTCCAGTGGTTTCAAAGGAAATTAGATACCTGTACATTTCTGTATGGATCACGGGTCCAGCAGATCCAAGTTTAAGTGCAAAGCCGCAAAGCAAGATAGAAAGCATGATACTGATCTCCTGCTTGAGAGCTTTTTCCTTAAGATTAATTTCTTAGATTCTAAGCCTCCTAAGCTAAATTTTAAATAAAGTTTAAAAAACCTTAAGTTTAAATAATAAACTTGAATTTGCAAGCATAAATTTGAAAGGCCACAGTAGTACATGGAGAATGCACCTTTTGAAAAGATAATGGGAAAGAAAGAACAAATAACAGGGTGTCGACAATGGGAAGGCTGACATACTGTGGGTAAATATATGTCCTCATAAACCTTCAGAACAATTTCCTATAATCAGAAAGCTTCTCCAAGCAAAAACCTCACATAGCTTTTGTCTACTGCGTACTTACCCTCTGAGAAATTTTACATTGTTCCACCATGAGGCGTAGGATACTATTCACTTTATGTATTGTAATAATTGCAGCCAGCCACACTGCATAGAGCTGAAAGACGTTTCTAGCTGGGATGTCGTTGACAGACAGATTTATGAAAACTGGACATGACAACATTTTCCTCATTATGGCAACTGCTCCCCCTAAATCATTGGGAACTTTCTTTGGTTCTCTTTTGGAGGCACTCAGTTTTGTTGTGCCACCTCTTATCCTTACCATGACGAAATTAATTTTGAGTGTTAGTTAAACATAGCTCAGGATGTTTCTTTCCTGCAGAAATCTGAATTGCGTTTGTGATCTATTAGCTTTGTTCCTAAGTGCTGAACAGCAACCTCCCTCTGTGGAGAGTACAGAGTGTTAGAAATAACCAAAACGATGTCTATGGCAAATTCTCGTTTGGGACAGGAATGCCCTCAGCTAACCTCAGGACACCAGCCTGCAAGTCCACAGTCTGGCCTGCAGTCAGGAGAGATAGGTACTCCACGGAGTGACTCGGTACGTTAGCATGGACATTTATTGTAGACTAGGGTGAGCCACTGCCTGGAAATGTCTGCTTCTCTTCACTGAATAGAAAGGGGTCTTGGACAACCAGCTTAGACTAGAGGTAATTTTTTACAAGGCCAAAGCTAGATGTAATGAACCCTGCCCCATGTGAGAATCATAATGAACTCTCAGCAAAAATTGCCACTAAGCTGAGAGCATTTAGAGATTGTCTTATTACATCAACATGCTGTTGAATGGAGCTATAATATATATTCTTGAAAATAGCACTTCAGTTTAGGACAGATTAAAACAGAAGATCAGGTATCCAAGGATCTGAGTTTCACTTTCAAATCCACCACTTGCGATGTTATCCTCAGCAAGCCCCTTAACTTCAATTCCCTGTTGCTAAACTGTTATCTACTCTTAAGGCTTCATTCATGATTTTTGAAAGCTGTTCTGAGTTCTTGAGGTCGTGTAAGGTGCTACAAAAAGAGAAAGGGAAATAATAAGTAATAATAATTTCTAGCAACTGGAAAGAATTTGCAGTTATTTCTTTGACAGCCCCAACTTACTTTCACTAACAGAACTGCATTTAAAAAACAGACAACTACATTCTGCTCTTTGATATTTTATATGTAAGAACCAAATAAAATGTGTCTTTACATTAGTTCATCCTCAACCAGGGTAATAGCTGTGTATCAGTGATTTCCAGGCCATCATGGCACAGCCTGGAGCACCTCTAATGAGATTTATGAGTGCAGACTGTCTGCTTTGTTGGATTGTTTTTAAATACATTTTTCCCAATTACCTTCTAAAATGTCAGTTTCTCATGCAAATGAAACATGATGCTGGAAAATCCAAAGGCTGGTTTGTGGGGGTGGAAAGGAAGGGGAGCTGGGAAGCAAATCAGCCCTGAACCACTTGCATTGCTTATTGTGCAGGGTTGAGAAAGAAGCAGTAATTTAACAAAAGTACAGAAGAATCAAAGTACTTCTTGACATAGCACATACTTCTCAACATAGGACATACATTTAGACCATTAATGACAACTGGCAAATACAGAAACCAGCACTACACTAATATACACAGCAGGGAGGTTTGTTTGATAGGCGACGTGCATGAGTGTGTATGTGTAAGTCTGTATCATCTCCTCCTCTCCATGTGACTTTCAAGGACTGTAGGCAAGATCATGAAAAAGGGTGCTAAATGTGTGTGTTACAAAAATGATAATAAAAATAAATTTGTTTTAATCTTGACAAGAGTTGGCATTTTTTTCTTTTAAAGCCAAAAAATAGGTCACCCCATCCCAAGAATCTCTAAATTACAGGAAACACTAAAAGCTAATGCATTTGCAGTTTGCAATCTTCATTTTCAAAAAGTTTGCTTTTCCACTGCTTTATACAGAATCCACTTCATGGAAGTAAAAGTACTTTGAAAAGGCACTGCCTTTTCAGAGATAATTCAGTTTTAAAAGCCTGAAAAACAGATTTTAAGGGCACTTAGGCATCTTATTTGCTTTAATGGGAACCAGATGCATAAATGTCTTTGCAAATGTAGCTGCTGATTTTGACTTTGCAACTGACAACGGTTTTACTGGACTCACTACAACTATACTGGTTTATATTTACACAGAGAATCTCATCTCCTTCCTGTAACTTTAAATCAAAAAATGCAGATTCATTTTATGAACTTTTCTTGCCCTTTTAAATATTTCAGTTTGCTGCCAGCATGTATGGTACTGCACTGTAATCAGAAAAATCTGCTAACCCCAGTTTGGTGGTGGTCTATCTTGTCACTACATGAGACTGATCAGGACTATCACCGCACGGTATAACTTTCAAAATGGAAATGAGACGGTAAATATTGCTGCCTGCTGCCAGCATGTATGGTACTGCACTGTAATCAGAAAAAACCCCAGTTTGCTGCCAGCATGTATGGTACTGCACTGTAATCAGAAAAATCTGCTAACCCCAGTTGGTGGTGGTTCTATCTTGTCACTACATGAGACTGATCAGGACTATCACCGCACGGTATAACTTTCAAAATGGAAATGAGACGGGTATGCTTGAGAGCTCGCATGCTTGAAGCGGCTGGAGAAGTAGGGGAGTAGCCACCTTCCATTGTACATGCATTTTTTCCCTTAGAATGTGTAGCTTTACAGTTTCATTACTGAAGTAGGAACTTGCATCCAGAACAATGTCAATATTGCTCACTAGAGCCAGGGGATGACAGCTAGTAGTGCTGACACTTCTCATTTTCCACTTTTGGCAGCATTACGAATTCAGCATGAAGAAAATGTTGATGCATTTTATGCCTCTTTTATATGTTCCAATCTAACGTAGTTAATGTTCATTGTTTGTGTAGCAAAACCAACCACGTATTTTTCAGCTACACTATCATCACAGAACTGGTGAGAACATAATGAAACATTGAAAACACAAATTCAGATAAGGACCTAGAGCATTACCTATTTCCTTCCATCCCACTTGAAACTTGATATGTGAAATATTTTGGTATCCAGTGTACAGATGCACAAAGAAATTAAAGTAGAGCTGACTAAGCAAGGTGCCAGAGACTACCAGCCAGTTTTCAGTCAATCATATGCATAAATCCTTTGAAATAGATCTTATGTCTAGGTCTAAAAGTCCTGCTTGCTTTTGCTTAGAGTAACAGGGAGATTCCTCTGCTGAGTTAAAGGGAAGTGTTAAGTACATAAACACTTAAGACCAGTGCATACAAGAGGAAAGATTTATTGCAACCTCTCAGGCATTAAACTACCTTCTACCTGCCATACTTGGAAAGATCAGCACTGGCTTAGGTGTCTTCTGAGTCATGGTGCTGAAGGATACTGTTCTCTTTCCTGAGTACTCTTTTCTTCTTCGTATCTTTCACATCTTCCTTTCTCAGATTCTACAACATCCACGTCCACCTTTCTCACCCCTTCTAGCTTCTGTCCACAGTTACTCAAATCACAAATCCTTAGTCTCTTTCTGGTACAGGTACAGCTGCCTTCTCTATCTGTCCAGAAAAATGTAAATTTTTAACATCCCTACAGAGAAGGGAAAGCATAAAGACTCAAAGAGTGCTGCAACCATTGAGGAGAAAGAAATGTCCAAACAGTGAGAAGGAAAACAGGACCCCTGGACTGAGGCCAAGACTAGGGTAAGGGTAGAAGAGGAAAAGAGTCTGTGGTAAAACTGAAACCTAGTATCATGAGTTTTCCTTACCATTAACCTGGGATTATCAAGGCGGTTCAAAGTTTCTCTTTGCTTTTTCAATTTCTGTTCCTTCTTACTCTCTGCACAGAGCTAACATTTGTGTGCTATAGGATTTAATTAATGAAAAATAAAGTCAAATGTAAATAAAGTGATTCCCACCTACTTGTTACACATTTGCATTATCTGTAGATATGTTGAATGCATTGTCATCTCATTTGTTACTTATCACCTGAATCTTTCCTAGGAAGTAGGCAAGAAAATGCATACACTTATATTCTAAATAGACCTTGTAGCTTTAAAATCAGGTGAAGTATGTTAAAGAGAGACTAAGAATGTATGAAGGCACATTTCAATGTCATCAGAAAGCAGTGCTAAGTTCACATTCACTTTTGCTTTAAGGCAATATGTTAGCAGCAAGACTGCCAAAGACCGGTATTTGTTTTAACTTTTCACCACAAGTAATACACTCTGCTGAAAGGGAGAGACAGGTATCTCATATATCTTAAAAATGTGAAAATATCTTCTCAAAAAGATGATTATCCCTGGAGTTAGAGATTTCAGATTTATCTAATCTGAAATCTGCCTACACTGCCAGATTTGTAGGTGTGTGAGTGCTTGGCATTACTTTCCAACACATATTTATATCCAGCAGGTGCCATATGACCATGTCATAAGCCTAACCCAGCTGTCTGGGTAAGAACTTATTACAACTCCTAACTAATATGCTAGGAAGAGTTTAAATCCTATCCATTCTATTGAGCACAGTACATTTGTTGTGGGTGACGTGTCAGCTGCATTTATTTTCTCAGTGCATCGTTACGACGCATTTAGGTTGTCACTCAATTTGTCTCCTCTCCAGAACAGCAACAGAAAGTCAATGGATATGTATTTATCACTACCACATTTCCTCTCATCAGCAGCATGATTGATCCATTTGTATTTTCAGTATGACCCAGGGACATAAGTGGTGGTTGAGACAGAAAGAGGAAGCACTTTCGTTTTGTGTACATAAAAGAAATGTGTGGCTCCAGGTACACAATTACTAACGTAAAAGTAAAACATGTGTCTGCAGAACACCTACATGGCTGAAAAAGTCAACACTTCACCAGATGTTAAAAATCATGTTGCTCAAAAAAGTTTGTCTCTAGCAAACATATTCTATTTTAGGGACTACAAATTCCTTTTACACATATTTCCATTCAAAGTTTGGAGTTTACTTGGTGTGACCATGATGCTATCGTTATAAAGGTTTCAGGAGTACCTCTACAGAGGATACAAGGGGTGGATGTCAAATATTTGAGTTTGTCACGGGTACTGGGGTTTTTAAACTTGTTCCCAGGTAAAGATTCATACAGACAACAAAAATTAAGTTATACAGGCTTCTAAATAACGGACAATGTTTTATCTAGTTAAGTTATATTCTAATAACTTGCTAACCTATTATAAGATTTACTATAAACAATTTGGAAATAGGGTCTCGATCCCCATAACACTTTACATCCAAAGATTAAGAACAGAACTCTCTACTCATACCATTCAAAGGTCTTAGCAAAAGGGCAAGCAAGGTGAAACTAATTAATTTGTATTGAAGATGGAGTGTAGAAAGAAAAGACAGACTAAGGAGACAGAAACTATTCTTTTACTTACGTATTAATTTGAAATCTCAACAGCATATGCTTCATGTGACGAAACAAGCATGCAGGATATTTGAAGCATGTATTATTTATCATTCAGGCAACCTTTTAGCCTTCCGTAACTTAATTTATTAGTACTTAGAAATGTCTGCACTAGAGACTGAGATTTATCTGGTGTACAGTCATGATTTTTCCTCCAAACTCTCATTTTAACAAGACTCTAAGAAATGTATTTCAGATTTGATAGGGACATACACAGAATCTATTCCTAGTGTCATAAGGTTGCCCTTCTTGCTGCAGCTGACTGGAAGTTTCACTCAAATTTCAATAAGATTTTTAAGACAAATTCTGCTTTTGTTTTTTACACCTAAACTCAACTTTTACAAAAAGGGAATTAACAGTGTGCTAAAAGAAATGATAGACAAAACATGAATGTTTACCTTGTTCACTCTTTTCTGCTGTGGTCTCACACATGCAGACTTCAGGGCAAGTTCCTCCTTCACGTCAGGCTTTCAGGAGAGACAATTTGGGTGGGGTTTACTTTTCTGCTGATTGTCATTGGGAGCTCTCTAGGAAATTGAATCCTAAAGTTTTCCAATCAAAGAGATTAACCTGTAGTGTTTAAAAGTAATAGGTTAGACAAGTGCCAGCAGCTTGTCACTTCTCTTAAATCCTTCTTTCAAGTGTATTAGCTGGGTGTCACCAGCTCAAGAAAGAGAATTAAAAAGGCATTTGATTTTTCATGGCTTGGTTCCCACCAGCATAAGAGGGGTTTGCCTAGAAGTACTACTCACTGAGATCCAGGTGGCAATCTTAGTCTTCAGAGAACTAGTAAATTCTAAAAAATCACCTTCCCAGGGGAGCGAGGCAGTACGTACCTGCTGCATGACCACAATTGCTCTGAGGCAGGAGCGCAAATATGCCATGCACCACAGAGCACTGGACGTGAAGCGGTGCTTGTGCTTGAGTAACTCTTCTGTAAACTGCGAGCTCTCATATTCACGCCTACCTCATGACAATTCAGCCTCCAGATATCCCCATTTTAGTTCAGCACAGCTTGTCCTGCTGAAAGAGGACATAAAAATTACTCAAGATTATAGTATCTTGCTCAACTCTAACACAGGTTTTCTTTCTTTTCTAAATACAATACTTTCTGTAAACTGTCCAAAAGTCCATCATTCTTCCACATACAAATTATCTACCATTCCTTTCTGCCCTATTACTACTGCAGGTAGATGGCGTGGTACAGGTACAGGCATGTAGCTCTGCAGCTTCTACTGTATAGCTGGATCTGGTTCCAGTCCTCACACTATCAACCTATCTATTAAGATCAAAAACTCTGCAGTGATAAATGTAGCTACTTGGGTCATATTTTAAACTGGAAATAAGAAATCTCTGGATCTTTTACTAGCAGAGCAAACTAGATTTTTATTAATAGCTTTCCAACACTGCCATTTAGCATCTGATTTGCACATACAGAATTTTCCAGAGGTTAAAATATTAGTTCTTGATCATTGTGTTCAGACATAAAAAATAAATATTCATACAGTGTAGCAAATTCCTATTTACTTACTAGGGTGTTTTGCTTCATCTGTTAGCAAAAAAGATTGTGCCATTTTCCAGGAAAGACAGACACCTCCTGCCTGGAGGGTATGGAGAGAAGGACATTGTTTGCTTTGTGCTGGCTATGACTGCCTGGAACAACAAACCTAGAGCTGCAGTGTAAGGTTTCTGGCTCTTGCATGCCACCATTGCAGTCCTTCTCTGGCCAGGTGCCTCTGTCTAGAAAAACATGTCTCAACTGAGCATAAACATACATCATTTAGTGCTGTGTTAAGTTTGATAACAAATAGTAGGAAACTTTTTAACTAAGACAGCACCATAGCCCATGCAGTTTCCTATTAACCACAGGAATTAGACCCTTTTACTCCAAAAAGCATTAGCTTTAAATATGTGCACACTGGACAGCAGATTGTAAAATCCAACAGGATTTGCCTGTAACCAGGTGCATACACAGAATTCCAGAGCTCTATCTGTCAGGAGCAACACGGGTTGATGAGAGAGAAAAACTGGGTCCTACGTGTGCCACATTAACAGGGAAGTTTGTAATGAAACCATGGACCAGTTCAAGCTGTGGAACACTATGGAACCGTCTGCATATTCCAGCATCCTCAAAATAAATTTCAAAAACCATTTTTGACAGAAATAGACACAACTATAAATGGAAAATAAAGAATGGTGTAAGTGAGGATAAGAGAAAGTGACTGGGTCCAAGAGAGTGAAATCAAAGACAAAACATTTCAGATTTTCTTCTTCATTATTACTTTTTTGTGTTCACAGATTCTGGTAATGAGAACTCCAGAAACATGAACCGGACGTATACAGGGTCATAAACCTGTAAAATACAAAATACTAGCCATAGAAACAGAACTCGTGGCATCTGGGTCCAAAAGCCCCCAGTTTTGTATAAAAAAAAAAGCCCTCACTTATCTGCAAAATATGCTGGAAGATTTTTAACAAAATGTTGAGTTAAAAAAGAAGTTTTGTATAAATGTCACCCTTAAAACCTGCTTTAAAAAAAGATTGCTGCTTGTGGCTCTGGGTGTGCCTACCAGCATATGGAACATATTCATTTTCCAGCATAGCTTTTGGCTTAATACAGTGAAGACTGCATTAGTAATTGTTGTCATGACATTTCCCTCTGCAAGATTAAAGTGTTTCCATTCCATTCAGCTATTATTGAAATAACATAATCTGCGAGTTATATGAACTTGCCCCTTGCCTAGGATAATGAGTTGATAAGGCTTTTGTATGAAGAACAATGTTTCATTATTACCAGTAAAAAAATGACAGTCTTCACAATGGGCTTCTTTGCAACTTATGCATGACTCTCTGCTTTATTTTCATGTTCTGATGTGGATGAGAAGAAACAGCAGTTGTGGTGTGGCAGTGCAGCACTAAGCAAATTTCACTCTCATAACAGCTTCTGCAGTGCTTGGCCATCAGAGTAGTAGCAAACCCCAGCAGTGCCATCTGAAACACTCATCCAGTGACTCTTCTCTACTTGGCAACTGCCTCTGTTCTCAGTGCCTACTGTCTGCACCCCTTGCAGGGTTTCTGTAGGACACCAGCTGATTACAAGGCAAATTTACTTTTTTAATAAAAGTGAAATGCACAGCCAGCATAATAGTGAAGGCACTGGATTGTTCTGAAAAAAAACATGCAGCACGAGGGACACGTAGCAGAGTAGTTGGTTCAGCAGCTAGGAAGGCCTCCATCTTTCTCTGTTGACGACAGAAGGAGTCTATGATGATTACATAAATGCCCAAAGCCTTCATAACATCTTTCTTATAGGCCTGTGCCACGCTGTTCTACTCCAGTCATGGATGCTAGTGGCACACCACACCTTGGTCATTTAAGACCCTGAAAAGCCTCTTACAGCAAAAGATGAAAAAAAGCTGTTTTGCAGTACACCTGGGAAAGATATTCCAGGAAAACAATTAAATTTTAAATTACTGGATGGCTATTACAAGCCCTTCCAAGGTGATCAAAGGGTGTTTGTTAGTTTGCCCTTCTGAAAAAAACCCCTGAAGTTAAAGTGAGTGAAAACATGTGTGGTATAGACCACAAGAAGCAGACATAGTTTGCTGATACGTATTTTGTCATGCACATGAAATCATATTTCTGATCATCCTTTTTTATCAGAAGCTAGGATGTGTAATGTTGTCTGTGTTTACTTTTGTTAATTCTGACTGTACTCTGCCAGATTGTTCTGTTCCCCATATCAAAGATCTAATTAAAAGGCAAAAGATACTCCCAGTGTAAAACTCAGTGGCCAATAATTTCAAATTGACAAAGAAAGGGCATTAAAGCTCAGGTATCACATGTTAATCAACCCTGAAACTTACTTTTGCATGGAAATAACAATATTGTACAAAAATGGTTTTAGGAACATTGATTCAAACAAATATCAAACATCCTCTGAAGGCATTTCTGACAAATATTGTTCACCCTTAAGGGGAACCCTCATATAAATAAGGTTTTCTTCAAAAGAACATTTTTTGAGAAAAAAAAATGGTAAATGCACACAAGTATGTATTTACATGATTATTCACTTTTACAGGCTGATCAGCTAACTCGGAAGTTGTGAATTTAAAGGGAAAAACAATGCAATGTGCTTTAGGTGATAAAATGTAAAGTCCAATTAGTGATTTAGAAGTAGTGAATATTTGAAGTGAGTTTTACTGAGAAATTTACACATTTGCGATATTCCTATAAATTATTTTGAATATTGGTCAAATGCTTAAAAACTATTCATGGATTGTTTTGAAGCAATGAAAGAATATGATACCTAAGATTTTTTTTTTTTAAATTACAAATATGTCATGGTTTTCTACTTGCAGCTTTCAGATAAATTACTTTCAATTTGTACAATATGCCAGTCTGTTCGTTTGAAGGCAACATAAACGCGCTACTTCATTTTACTTCAGAGAAATTGCTTAGTCTTTCAAATTTGCACTAGTTTTGCCCACCTCTGTTTTTTAATTGTCAAACTAGAGCAACCTAAGTGTCCTGTAAAGATATATGAACTACCACAACGGAGTAAAGCTGCAGTATATATATCTCAGGCTTGGTGCCTATCAGCCAGTGGGAGATGCTCAGATAAAGAGTGGGATTGCATCAGCCAGGTGGTGGGAAAGGTTTGGTGGAAAAGCGGCCATTTGGCTTGGGCAAGTTGACTCATCTACATTAGAATTTTCTGCCGCGTTAACTACAACAGAGTGCAATGAGGTGTGCACTTGGTTGTTCAGTATGACACTGACATTTTCTGATGGTCTTCTTTGGAAAATGGAGAGTCAGCAAGCCTGAATCAGTATTATTTATCCCTGCCTTTTGTCACTAGCTTCACTGGTGCAAACTAGGCAAATTTTCTGCAGAATGGGGAACCTTGGAAGTCTTGCTAGTTGGGGCTGGGCTTCTGGGCTGTCTGCCATCTAGCTCTGGAAGCCCATTTGTACTGGAAGGAAGCTGGAAACAGGGTTTCCAGCCCAGAGCTAATCCACCAACCTTGTCATATTTGTTTCAAAAAAATCATTCTGCTTATCTTTCGAAAAGAACCAGGCCAGTGTTGCTATTCCACAGGAAAATTTGAAAAGGAAATAGGAAGCTTTCCTGTTGAGTCATCTTACAAGAGAGTGGGCTGCTCGGCAAGGTGGAAGGGAGGCTGTGTTTCCCTCGGTGCCACAGCTAGTTGCATCTGCTTTGAGAAAAGGGTAAGTTAAATCAGCAGCAAACAGAATTTTGTAGCTTTAGAAATGTCCCTGCTGAGGCTGACAGTGTTTAGCTATCTTGGTTAAAAAGTTGATACCCTTCCTGAAATAGCAACGTTGTCATAACCTTCCTAGATATGGTCCCATTTGCCACAGGGCATGTGTAAACTGGTGACTCTGTGAGGTTTTGGTGACCTATGATGTGACACAGCTCTAAAATGAAGAACATACATACTCAAGTGAAGTGTAGTCTCTTAGCTCTGTAAGGTCATTCACTCCATGCTTACCACTAGAGACATCATTAGAGGAATTGCATAGGTCAAACACAAAAAATATGCTGTGGTAGGTATATCTTCTCTATGGAAAAGTTTACAAGAAGCATATGAAGCCTGGCAGAGTCTGCAGAGGAAGAGAAAACTTTGTCTGTCAGTCTAGGTGAATATCAAGAGAGATAACATGTTGCACAGGAAAACTAGTTCATGGATTCCACTGTACAAGAAACTCCCCATAAAATAATGGGGAGTTATTAAAAATAAAATTAGCTCTGTCCAACTAGTCCAAATCTTGGGAGCAAACTTAGAACCTGAAGATGAAAAATAATGGCAATTTTTTCCATTCTTGCCAAACCAAGTCAAAGACATTCAACATCAGCTTCATATTTGGTAGTTTTCAAGGGCAAAAATTATTATGTGTATTGTTAAAGGCCATGGGAAACCAAAACATCCAGATCATGAAATATACATCATGTATCGCAGAACATGCAATTTTATTTCTATTTCTTGGCTCACAACAAATGAAAAAATGGTGTATGGCATGGATACCCCAGAAACATCTGCAGGAAACAGAACTGGAAAACCATCAGAATTATTAATAAAAGATACAATGGCCCACAACTATGAAAAACATGATGATGAGCATGAGGAATGATAAGCAGTTCTTGCTTTGTGCAATGGGTCAGGTTTAGAAAAAAATCTATTTTACAAGCAAGTGCTGTAGAGAAACCATTTCAGTCCAATAACAGTTCAAGATAAAGTTTTTAACGGTTCAAGAAAGCTAATTTTAAATACAGAATCTGCTTGTTGCTAATTGAGTTATTTGGCTTAGCAGGCATGTTTAAGTAAGACTGTCAACATACACCCTAAACCTAAAAATAATTAATCCAGAAACAACTAGTAACAATGTTTACAGATGGAGAAGCACAGGAGACTCAAATATGTGTTTGAGATTCAAAGCCATATGGTCCTGTCTCAGTGATGCCGATTACCTCGCCTCCAGAAACATATCACAGCTCACATCATTTAATAAAACATATTAGATTCAGACATAAAACTCAAGCCTCTGCCAAGTCTAAAGCCTTCAGATGGTCTCAAATCAAGTACACACACTTAGCAGAGGAAAAACATCTAGGGAAGAGACATACTAAGGTAAGATTGCAGATCTAGCATTTAGCCATGTGCATGGAATGATCACAATTGTTCAAAAGCTCGTTTTGACCCATGAATTTCATGAGAACTGCCAAACCTTTCCTCCTAAAACTATACCACTGCCTGTATTTAGTGGCAGGAGTATTAGACTCCAATTTTCACATGTAGTCTGGGCAGCGGAAGAAAACAAAGGCTCTCTCATGGCTTTCATTATATGTAAATATTACCAAAAATGTGAGTGTCTGACGGTAGGAGCTCTGAGCTTTTTAGGAGGTTACACATCTTCAGTGACAGAGAATATTTGTGTCACTGGCTTGGGATGGTCAGCAAACTGCATTCAGTATCAGGCTTTATCCTGAATGTCCTAAGTAAACTGAGAACAGTTTTCTCAGGGTTTGGGTAGAAGGTTTTCGCAAGGGTTTATCCAAGACAGCCTAAATAGAGGTAAGTAAATTTTGCAATTTCTATCCTAGGGAAAGGTTAACATGTAGGTTAATAATTTTCTTTCCAAATCAGGATAAATTTAAAGTTTATATGTGATGGACTTGAGTTAAAAAATATTGGGAGATGTCAGTATGATTTTATCTGTACCTGAAATGATTCATTCCAAGTGATTACATTGACCCAAATGCTCTGTGATTAAATTCATCATTCAGCTGAGTTTTTCCCCTTGTGGACTTCGTACATAAGGTACCCGATACCCCCATTTATTATTAACATACATAAGTCTAGGGGACCCAACGAGACACCTCCCAGAGTCCTGAGGGAATGGGCTGATGTAGTTGCCAAGACACTCTCCATATTTGAAAAATCATGGCAGTCAGGTGAAGTTCCCGGTGACTGGGAAAAGGGAAACATTGCACCCATTTTTAAAAAGGGTAGAAAGGAGGATCCTGGGAACTACTGACCTATCAGCCTCACCTCTGTGCCTGGGAAGATCATGGAACAGATCCTCCTAGAAGCTATGCTAAGGCACATGGAGGACAGGGAGGTGTTTTGAGCCAGCCAGCATGGCTTCACCAAGGGAAAGTCTTGCCTGACCAGCCCAGTGGCCTTCTGTGATGGAGTGACTACATCAGTGGACAAGGGAAGAGCTATGGATGTCATCTATCTGGACT
>NW_008795405.1:792509-801729 GCF_000699145.1 Aptenodytes forsteri | reverse complement strand
TGCCCCATCCCTGGAAACATTCAAGGTGAGGTTGGACGGGGCTCTGAGCCACCTGATCTAGTTGAAGATGTCCCTGCCCACGGCAGGGGGGGTGGACTAGATGACCTTTAGAGGTCCCTTCCAACCCAAACTATTTTATGATTCTATGATTTTCTCCTCCTTTTCCCCACATTCAGTGCATCCTGGGCAGAGCAGTTTTTTCCACAACACATGCAGAGGCATGTGCCTCTAGTGGTGAACCACCATTTGGTGTGAAGATATCTGCAATGAATTACAGGAATGTTTATTTTTTTCTGGGAACCCAAACTATTTTATGATTCTATGATTTTCTCCTCCTTTTCCCCACATTCAGTGCATCCTGGGCAGAGCAGTTTTTTCCACAACACATGCAGAGGCATGTGCCTCTAGTGGTGAACCACCATTTGGTGTGAAGATATCTGCAATGAATTACAGGAATGTTTATTTTTTTCTGGGAGCACTGCTTAGAGGAGAAACTGGGAATTTGAAAAAACCCTTCCATAGGGAAATGAGATGCCAGTCAAATGCAGCTAGGTGCTTTAAACTGAGTTGATATGACACGTTTAATTTTGAATTTAAAGAAGAAAATCTCCTGATTCATGTGAAATCAGTTTGATCTAAAATGTTCTAAATTTTAACAACTTGAATGATCAGAGAATGTAAAAAGACTACATTCCAGCTAGAAAAGACTGAGAGGTATTGTTATTAAATGCTGTAAATATCTCAAGGTTTAAACAACAGGGAGAGAGAACAGCTACTGAGCTAGCAAAACCAAACCAGAATTGAAACAAGAGCAAATAAATACAAACTGCCCAAATAAATGAAAGCTGTAAATCAGAGGAAAGTGCGAGATGTTACTTCCAATAGGTGCAGAAGGTGTAAGAAACCCAGCTCTTTTAAAGATGGAATGGTATACATATTTATTTTAAAAGTTTGTTGTTTATCATAGAAGCATAGAACAGCCCAGGTTGGAAGGGACCTTGAAAGACCACCTGGTCCAACCTTTCGTGGGAAAGGGAGCCTAGATGGTGATGGGGACTCTACAAAGTCCCTGGGGAGGTGGTTCCAGTGAATGATTGTTCTTACTGTAAAAAAAAAAATATTTTTATATCACGGATGAAATGACACAGAAGAACTTTATAAATCAAGATCTGAGTGTATCAACTGCCAGAACTGGCTCGCTCTCTTTCTTGTTCCAGTGAATGATTGTTCTTACTGTAAAAAAAAAAATCTTTCTTATATCAAGATGAAATGACACAGAAGAACTTTATAAATCAAGATCTGAGTGTATCAACTGCCAGAACTGGCTCGCTCTCTTTCTTTCCTAATGAAAAAAAATTTGGGGGTATAAAGTCAGTTTCTCAGGAAAACTATATTTCTGTGAAAGCTGAATTTCCTACTGGGAAAGGCATTCTGATATGCTGTCACCATACACCATACATCTTTGTCTTTGAGATAGCTTCAAAACAGGCAGCGCAACCTTGAGCTCTCTGTCTCTAATCCTTATCAGTAAAATGCACCTAGCGAATCTTTCTTTCTACTCCCCTAACCTTTTCACATAACTTGTCAAGGTGGATGAAGATATATTCTAGTATCTATTACCTCTTGTGTTCAATCTGAGTAAAATGTCAAAATACACCTGAAACCCTGGTCTGTGTTCTTATTGCTGTCTCTTACTGTGTATTCTTACAGTAACTAGTACAATGAAACTAACTTTGCTGAGATTTCTGGTTTATAATTAATAAATAGCTTGGGGTTCCCAGAAAAATACCTCTTTTGTAATTAAAATTAGAACCATCTATACATTAGAAGAATTTTCCAAATAGCTGAAATGAGTTGACAGACCTATGCACTGATCCCTCAAAAAAAAAGAAAAAAAAGTGGCAAAAAAAAGATTATGTTTGCCATTTGACATCACAAGGTAACACTGCTGAACAGAATCCCAGTGTGATCATGTTGTCAGAGGTCCTTTATACTGCAAATCTTGGGCGGGAACTTGATACTACAAGTATTACAGATACTTGTAATATCTTGACTATTACTTGTAAAGAAACAATGCTTATTAACCTTCATTCATGATCACTTTAGCATCAATTCTTACAGCTGCTTTCTGAATCTTGTAGCTTTGCATTCATCTGTTGCAGCTTCTTTGCCTTAAATACTCTGCACAAACTCACAGAACTGAGGAAGACGGAATTCATGTAATACCTAATAAGCTGTTACTGGTTTTGCTAAGCAAGTCAAGTTGCTTAGTGTTTTTTCCCTGTAGAGGTAGACGTACTTGTGTATGTCTGATGTTTCTCTTAGAACAAGCTGCTCAGATAATGTCACTGCTACTAAAAAATGTCAAGGACATACTTATGTCTAAGTTGAAATTCTCTTCATTAAACTGAATGATTGGCTCATCTTCGAGCAAACTGCATAATTGGCTGTCTCTGTGTAAAGCCTTCACACTCCTCTTTTAAGAAAGAAGCACGTTCCTCTTAGTGCCCAAAACATAGATCCCAACCACTGTGAAGGTGACTGTAATACTTCAGACAAACTAATATTGGCTAACCCTGACTTCGTGCTGGCAGGTTTCCATCTCCATAATAAAGTTCACTAGTCAAGGACTTGTGAGCATTTCATTTTGAACTGTATGTAGAGGGCTGACTTTGTTCCACTATTAAAAAGAGAAAAAAAGAACAGCCCTACGGGGTAGGACAATTCAATTATACCTTTAACCTCAGGTGAAGAAAACTTCTGAAGTTTTCTCTCCAGCCCCAGAGGAAAAATGCTGCAAATTTGATTTTGAATCTCCTGACATCAGAATAAGTCAAAGCATTTTTGTTGTCCTGAAGAGGATGGGGCACGAAAGCGATATGACAAGCAACATGAAACCGGCACATAGGATGTGTGTGTCCCACGCTTAGAGATAACACACGATTGATTTAAATAGAGCCCTGGAGACATGAACAACAGCAGTAATTCCTAGATGCCACACAAGCCAGTCTAGGACGCTAATCACCAAGAGGTGACCCTGGTACCCTGGAGTCAGCCCTTACACACTATCCTGCAGGCAAGTCTGAGGCTGAACTCTCTTTTCAGTGCCACATAATCCAGAGGGCCCAGACACAGCCTGTGTAATGCGACAACAACCAACATGCTGAAAAATTCACTGTGTGCCCTGAAGGACTGTGTTTAGTAGAACTATGCTACAGTTTGCGGTTTATAGCAATCACATAGAAAGGCCCCATCCTTCTCAGAAAGGCCGTGCGTGATCCCTTCCAGAGGGGAGTTTAATGCCTCAGAAGCCCACCGATAGGAGCAGGTGCCCATCCCTCCCCATGCAGTACATTTCCAAAGCAGTTCAGCAATAAACTTAAACTTCAGAAATGACAAAGAACAGCTAATTAACATTCCCATGAATCATTAAGAACTTACATTAGTTGGTTTCAAAAGGCTTCTAGAACAAAGGAATTTTTTTTCAGGATGTTCATCTTTATTTTTGTTATAAATTTCCAGCTGAAATCTAGCTCTTTCAGGCACAGCCTTTAATGATGTCAGAAGTGATGCACTGTGCTCTGCCACCCCAGAAAGAGAAGCTTCTTAAGAAGAGCAGATAGCTATTCAGCTCTTAGCCGATTAGCTATTAATTCTAGATGAGTAACGTCCATTGACGTGTGGACTGTCCAAATATTTCCTAAACCTTTTGATTGTTTGACTTTGAGGTGAATTTAGCCAATTTACTGGTGAGCAATTGAGTTTCACAGCTGATGTGTTTTCAGCCCTTGCTTGACTGCTTGTTCACCTGCAGGACACGGAGGTGGACATTTGCGGAGCTCAGGCTTTATTTGCACAGTGTCCAGTAAAACGAAACCTTCCCCTGTGATTGTGAGCAATAAACACTGACAAAAAAGGAAGGGTAAGTCACAGGTTGTGTTGCTGAGAAACTACATTTATAGCTACATAAAAATCAGAGCACATCCACACAGAATCCCTTTCAGAGGTGGAAAATCACACAAAAACCCTCTGTTATCCCGTTTACAAAACCAATTGATTTTCAGACTTCAGCATTTCAAAAAGCACAAGCATCTTGTGGGAATAGGCACTATGATTCCTGACACAACTTGACTTCACTGAGTAACAATATTGATAGCTTAGAACAAAGGAAAAATGAGAGACTATTTAAATCAGGAAGGGCCCAGTGAGGCATGTAATTGGGAGAAAACCTCTGGTGAATGTCCACTGTATCAGTGGCAGGAAAGGGCATTGTTTTAATGATTTACATGAATGAGAAAAGACAACTTCATAATTGCCAGAAGTACACTGGGGTAAAAAGCTGAAAAGAAATTGTTAGAAAAGCACAGGAGTCAACTCAGAAATTTAAAATGGCAAACTGAGGAAGCCCATTTCTACCTGATTTCTTGGAATATATAAAGGAAAGTGGGAAATAATTTATGGGAAAGCTTAAGAAAGCTCACGTTTGTTTTTTAAAAGCAAAGCCTATGCATGCAGTCACAGTTTATGCTAGGATCTGGGAATACAGAAAGCTCTAACTTGTGGCATAGATTTCCAAATAGTGCCAGAGGACATCAGCAATTTCAGTCAGGGGAACGTGAGCCATTGCTGAAAATCTAGTACATGATTAGTACCCTGTCTAACCCAGTGGTATCTTCAGAGAGTATGGGAGGTGTCCTGCCTGTAAATGCACATTCTCAGCCTAAGGGCCTCTGCTCTGAGGTCTCACAGAGACAACTGGCAAGATATTTAGTAAGACCTTCATGTTCCATAACCACGCACACAGAGGCGTGGTTTTATTTTATTTTAAAATACAATGGCAGTGAGCGTACAGGTCTCCACACAGAAGCTTTGCAATACTTTTTTCAAACCAATTATGAAAGAATGAGTAGTCAGAGCCAAGCTTTTGAAAAGATCCATATTTGTTCATAAATGGCATACTTTTAAATGTCTGGTAAAATATAGTTACAAATAATTCCACCCAGTTTTCTGATTTCAGTCCTATTTCCAAGATATGAGATAAGAAAGAAGTGCTTTTACCTACCGTGGGATTTTACCTAGACTCCTGTGAATATCAGAATGAGTGAGTACTTATGTTAAAGCCAGATTCCCATACTGCAGAGAAATGGGGTTGCTTGGGGGCCATTCAGTTTTTCCACTGGCCTACCTAGTCTCCAAACTGCCCAATTTTTTTCCTTAGTTAAGAACTTCAAAGCCTGGCATGTGGCTGAAGTAGACTATTTTGTCTACTAATTTTTAGATGTTATGCTCCTGCACAGCCAGAGAATCAGTAATTACCCATCAGAATGAAATTTGGTAGGGTACAGTAATCTTACTCACAGACCCCTTCTGTGATCAGGAATTGCTCCTTTCATTTCCAGTGTCAGAGCAGCTTGAATTCAACATGTCAGCAAAGGCTTAGCATGTTTCCTAGTATGTTCAGGTTTCCTGTTCCTCAGCAGCCCCACAGGCAAGGGAAAGTAATTTCATGAGAATGCCTGGATAAGGAATAGTCACAAAATTTTAAATCCCTTGCAAAAAGCTTCCTACATCCACAATGTTCTGACATGGAAGTAACGGCATATTTAGGCTTGTCTAAGTACTTTCTGGACCACCTTACTGCCTCTGACTTCTTTCCAAAGCAAGACGAGGAATAGTACCAGCACTAACCACAGTAGGTCCATTCAGATAACACATTCAGCTTTGATCAGCCATAAATACATTGCTACCTAGCAGACCCCATTCTGCAGAGGTCAGTCATTGTGAGGGGCAGTTACTTCCTTGTCACTATGTGTGTTTTAAAATCAGGCCCTCTTCTGTACCAGTATAGCAACGACATAGGCAAAATGCCAGAATACCAGTATTTTTTAACCTAGTCTGTTGAGTCAGAGGAAATGCCAAATACCTTACCATCAACAAAACTATTTTTCAGAGTTTGGCTATAGTAACGGATCTCTCCTACACTTTACATAAGTCTAAATGCCAGCTGCCACGTACCTCTCAGAGGGAGGGTGTCACACTTGTGACATTCTCCTCTGAATCTACTGGCAGTGCTGGGTGGTGGAGAAGGCAAAGGCACTCTAAGCTTTCCACCCTAGAGTAGGAAACACGTTTTCTGTACTTATGAAGGCCTGGTGCAGTTTTTCCTCAAGGCCCTCTGAAAATCTGAGTGGGGAAAGGGGGTAGAAAAATGGAACTAACCACTCCTCTGGAACCACTGACTCCTTTTTAGAGGCAAGTGAGCAACAGTGAAGCCAGCAGTTCCCAGTAATAATATTTCAGGAGAGATATAGCCCCAAATTTCACTCATTCACGAAGTGCACTTAATATTTGGGTGGCTTTTGGTAAGAGGAGACAAGTTCTGAAACATGAATACTAGACAGCCCAGCCCCACAGGCATCTCTCAGGCCAGTCAAACACTGCTGCTCCCATCCTGGCTGACCCTGGTATCTCCTGGGACCCTGGAAAGGGAAGTGGAGAGCTTGAAGGCAGAGCCCTTCACTGATGCAGTGACATGATTTTGCAAAGACGATGATGAGGAACCTTGCAGAACCTTTTTCTGTCACCCCAAACTATTCTGCAGACCTAGACATGACAGTGTGAAGCAGATTTCAGCAAACAATTCTGCTTTAGTGTTCCTGTAGTACAGTGCAAAACATTATCTATGACCCTTCTAAACACAGAATTGCAAGAACCATTAAAATTGCAAGGAAAGACTTCAAGCCACTGTGATTGTACAAATACCACATATATTAATCATTGATTGTGTCCGATGATCCCGTTCAGCACCCTGGAAAGCCATAGCAAATACCAGTTGCAAGTTAAAGAATCTGGAAAATGTGTGTTAAGTAATTTAAGCAGTTCAGAAATCTTTTTTTTTTTTTAAGCTACAAAAGATGTCTGAAACCTTCAGGGTGAGCTATGAAAGTGGCACCAAAAGAGGTCATGGAAGTTACAGAACACTGTTCTATACATAGCTGTTGCTATGTGTACTAGCAGGACTTCAATTTGTACCTTGAAGCTGTCTAATTGACTATGCATAATATTCATCTATATGCCAGTTACTCACCTGTACTGTCCCTAGTTACAAATAACTCCTCTGACATGCAGTAATAACCCACATATTGCTGTTGCAAACAGATACACCTAGATTAACGTGGAACATGAGACACTACTTTTATATTGCATGACCCGCTTTCCCGTTTCCTCATGGGGGCTATTTATGGTTGATAGAAGCACTTTCTAATGGGACCATACAGAACTGGACATTACACTTTTGTTTTACAGCATGCGTTCTGGACTTAACAGCAAGAAGTTCTGGGGCTTATTGATTTGGAATGATGAAAAGCAAGCTTGTGTGTTTTGCTTGGTTATAGGATGTTCATAAGCCACCAATACGATGTTGTTGTGAAAAAAGGGAAATGCAATTTTGGAATACATCAGATTAAGTATTTCCATGACATAAGCAACTTCTGTTCAAGATAGATGAATCTAGAGAAGAACAGCTGTAGAAATGGATTTGTAGGATAATCAAGAGAGTGTAGAGGCTTTTTAACAGGAGGAAACGGGAAAAGATTTGGCTATTGAATTGAAGGAACATCATCTCTAGCACCCATAGGTATAAATTGTTTGTGAATAAACAAAGGCTCGAAAATAGAGATTGATGAGCATTGGCTCTAAAAGAGCATGTTGGTAGGAGCTGTGAGAACAAAGATAACATTACATCTAGATATTATCAAATATACATATAAATAATAATTTGATCTCTTTAGGAAGTGATTTTATAACTTAGCAACAATAGCAGAGGACTTGATTCATTAATGAAAGAGATCCCTTTCAATCCTAAAGCTATCACATTACAGCAGAGTAGTTGGTTTAGTTATACATCCTGCACCAGATAATGGAATTTAGCATACAACAACTAACTTTTAAAAACACCTCAGGGTAACTTCTACATCTATACTGGCATTTTCACGTAAGCCAAAGCTTATAACTTTGTGTAAATGCAACATTTGCACATATAGCACAGAGCTGCCAAAGAGGACAAATAAAAAGAAAGACTAAGACACTGCTGTTGACAGCACAGCCAGTGGTCCTTCCCAGTGCAATTTGCAGTTATAAGCAGACAAACCCTTCAAAAGGAGCATTCCTCCTGAGAAGGGCAAGCCCTTGCCATGGACATTCTGTCTCTGTCAAAGACAGAATAAAGGGCTACATGAACTATTGGTCTAAGCCTGCAGGGGTCTTATGCCTGTAAGCAAGAATTTTGCAGCCTTTTTACGAAGAACTGCTGTGCAGAGTCTACAGTTCCAGTGTTTTGCAATGAAAAGTTTTCCTTGAAAAATCAGCAAGAGTTATTATGCTTGATGAAGTACAGAAAACTCTATAAAATCTTCAGTAAAACCAGGCTCCAGGGTTTTCAAATTCATGATATCACAGTCCTGTGAT
This sequence comes from Aptenodytes forsteri, assembly GCF_000699145.1. Taxonomy (NCBI): domain Eukaryota; kingdom Metazoa; phylum Chordata; class Aves; order Sphenisciformes; family Spheniscidae; genus Aptenodytes; species Aptenodytes forsteri. The sequence continues at coordinate 793,263 of NW_008795405.1, read as the reverse complement.
GTGTGAGAGGTGAGATCCTTCATTGTTATTCCACCTTTCAAGTTCTTTCAAGACTGAAAGATTAAAAAGACAAAAGTATTCCCCCCAAAAAGAACTGTTCACCTATAGTGAATCTAAGGCTGCTTCCAAGAAATCTTTTACAGAGCTGCGGGAGAGATATGACTTAGTTGCCATCACAGAAACATGGTGGGGTGACTCTCATGATTGGAGTGCTGCAATGGATGGCTATAGACTCTTCAGAAGGGACAGGCAAGGAAGGAGAGGCGGTGGGGTGGCCCTGTATGTTAGGGAGTGTTTCGATTGTCTAGAGCTCAACGATTGTGATGATGATGTGATTTGTGATGCGATGTGAATGTGAATTGTGATGATGGTACGGTTGAGTGTCTATGGGTAAGGATGAGGGGGAAGGCCAACGAGGCAGATATCCTGCTGGGAGTCTGTTATAGACCACCCAACCAGGATGAAGGGGCGGATGAAGCATTCTACAAGCGGCTGGCAGAAGTCTCTCAATCGCTAGCCCTTGTTCTCGTGGGGGACTTCAACTTCCCGGACGTCTGCTGGAAATACAACACGGCAGAGAGGAAGCAGTCTAGGAGGTTCCTGGAGTGTGTGGAAGACAACTTCCTGACACAGCTGGTAAGCGAGCCTACCAAGGGAGGTGCCTTGCTCGACCTGCTGCTTACAAACAGAGAAGGACTGGTGGGAGATGTGGTGGTCGGAGGCCATCTTGGGCTTAGCAACCATGAAATGATAG
>NW_008795405.1:781280-790500 GCF_000699145.1 Aptenodytes forsteri | reverse complement strand
AAAAGACAAAAGACGTGTAGATGAGGCGCTTAGGGACATGGTTTAGTGTGGGGTTGGGGTTGACGGTTGGACTCGATGATCCTAGAGGTCTTTTCCAATGATTCTAGATTCTATGATTCTATGATTCTAAGCCAGAAGTAGAAAAAGAGAGATTTATTCACCACAAGGGTGGTAGCTGGCTGACTGCCATGCAGTCAATCATGCACCATTTGAGGAATGAGATCCCACATTCTGAGAAAGACACATCCTCTCTATCCACTTGTCTCAAAAGTATCCCATTATGAACCTATTGTGCAGTTATGAAAATACACCAAGAGCAATGAAAAACAGGTGCTCAAACTGGTGGTGTTCCATACAGGAAACAAGCACACTGAAAAACCTTTTACAACCCATAAGCTCTGCACAACTGCAGGTTCTTAGCTTCTACAAGAAGTTTTCTGTTTGGAAACAAATCCACTTCACTGCCTAATAAAACTGAAAATAAATTGAAGGGCTAAGTGAATACTGATGCAATTTTCTGAAGTTCTTAGCTAAGAAGCAGTATTCACAGCTGAAATGTTTTATGAACAAAACTTTTGCCTGATATAGCATTTCTCATAGCTAATGCATCTGTTCTACTTCATACACTTCTCAGCGTGGAAGTGTGTGGAGTAATAGGTTTACACCTGTTCCTGAGAAACTTGGTTTCTGAGACGTGAACAAAATTTGCTTTAAAGGAAGAAGAGAAAAACTAAAGAGATGGAAAGAGTTGCTTTACTGTTTCCTTTTCTGCCTCTTTTATCACTTGCTTGGAGTAGATTGTATTCATAGAAAATGGAGAACATGCACACGGAAATTAATTTCCTTGTGTTGTTTACAACATTTAGATGTCCTTATGCTGACTTGTTAGTGTATTATTGCTAGCATCTAAGCCCTAAGCAACAAAAGAGCCAATACTGAGCTCTGCAGAGACAATAAAACACTTCCCAGGTATCCTTGAAGATCCAAAAGAGATTGCTCACATTGTGAACAAGTTTGACAGCAGAAATAAAACAGACACAGTTAGTAGCTGGGAACCTGAGGTCTATGCTAATGATATGTCAAAAAATAGTGTAAAGTTTTCCCTGCAGGTGGTCAGGCAGATGAAACATTATAAATTAGCAAAAAAGAACTCTGATTTGAGTCTTGTCCTCATTCCTGTCTTAACATCTCATGTGGAATTAATCTTCTGCAAGGAGAACTGTGCAGAAGCAAAGTCAGAATGCCTTAAAGCCTTTTTGACACCTCTCTATACATCTGCACTTTATGCAAGAAATATTGCCTATTACAAACCTAACTAGCCTCTTTATGTCACTAATATTCTAGTTTTTTATCTGATTCCTTAATTAACTGACTTTGAAATGCAGCTTTTAAAGCAAACTAGTCAAGTATGAAGGAATTAGAAGGGCTTTTTTTTTTTTAGCTAGACACTTTCTAACCATTATACATTCTTGCAACCCCTGGCCAAGTACGCATTTTTAGTGTTAGTCTCTGTGCATCTCATGAGATATTTAAAGATGTTAGTTTAGGTCAAGTTGAAAATAAGGTGACTCTTAAAAAAAGTTTAAAATGGAGCTGCATGCTTTGAACAAGCATGACAACCTTTTCCTTTCACCTCAGTTTTACAGCTACTGATATGTAGTTATTAATTGATCCCTTTCTCCGGCCTTTAATGAAACCTGGCTCTATTGTGTGCCTGGAAGAATAGTTCTTAGAATAATTTCCAATTGCTTTTCACTCTAAAACATGTTCTGATTAATTATCAGTTGCTTTACATAATTTGCTGGACTGTATTTTTGGTTTACAACAATTAACTTTTCTTTAAACAGATGGATGCTAATATATCACACAGCCTTGAAAACTTCTATTACAGTGGATCTACCTAAATGAAAACCAGCTTCATTTCAGTAACTTTTGCCAGGTGGTGCAATGCTTTGATTATTTTGTATTGGGATTATAAACTTGTCTTCTTTACATGCTTAGAATTGTTCTGCGAAATTTCTACCTAATGTTCAGTTTATGGCTGGGAACACTGAGCTTAGGAATAAGCTTCTTATGCGTTAACATAAAATATAAGAAATTTAATCCCTTAACATATTTAATTGCTACTTATATAAAAAAACAAGATGGTTGTTTATTATTTGTACTTGTAAATCCCTATTTGTTAAATTAAATACTTCAGTGTGCCTTTCTAAAGCATGCTGGCTAGAGTCAGCTCAGACTTCCAAATGAAAATAGAAATATTTTTCTACATTCTTAGACTGATCCAATAAATTTAAATTTAAACCTGGGCAGTTGCTATCTAGCTCTAATACAGTCACCATTAAAAAAGCCAAATACTCTGAAGTCTTCACTACTCCAAAAGAGGGAAACCAGTGATGAGAAATTCTGACACTGTGGGCTGCAGAAATGGCTGGGCAATCCAGCGGAGAAAGATACAGGTCTGTCTGCACTGAGGTAACCAAGAAAGTGTACCTCTGATTTCGTCTGACTCTAACCAGCTCTGGGTCATCTGAGCCCACGGGTCCTCCAACACTGTGCCTGCAAGGACTTATTCAAGACCAACCTCAGACCTGAGTTTATTCTGTGGATTTGTGTGGTTTCTAGATCTTCCTAGATCTAGGTCTTTCTAGATGTTCCCAGTCCTGGGAACCAGGGGCAGAGATAACCCCAATGTTAGTCAAGGGGAAGGGGCTGCACAGGAATGTCCCCTTCATCTTCCTGAGCATGAAGACAGAGGTTTGTCCCCATGGCAGGACATGCTGGAGGAGCTGAAGAGAGACTACGGTGCTGTCCTGCAGCTAGGGAGTATGTGAATTGCCACTGATTAGAGGCAAAAATCAAGAAACAGAGGCTAATGTCCTCTACCTCCGTAAAATGCTTTCCCCAAGTCGGTGTCTGACACCAGTCCAGGGTTGAGATTTACTCTGTACCTAGAGCAATGTAAGCACCTTGTGAACAGCAGCTAGTATATCCTGCCATTCAGAGTGAGTCTCCGTGGTGGCAGAATGGCTCTTCATAGCCCTTCATCCTCAATTAGTCCATAATCTAGCCAAATCTTCCAAGGTTAACAGCAGATAGGAGCCCCTGTCATGGGCGAATACCTACTGAACTAAGTGCTAAAAAAATAAGAACAAACATGACCCGTTCCCCACTGTAAATCGGAGCAGCGCCAGTGCAAGGAAAATAACATGAAGAATAGAAATGCCCAGCTAAAATCACTTATTCACAGAAACAATCATTCTCAGTGGCCCCAGAGACTACAGGAGAGAGGTACTAGTACATTCAGATCCATCATCTTCCCCCGTCTTCTGTATTTTGCAGGCTGGAAGCTTTGTGTGCAAATGAGGAGAGCGAGAGCAGCTGTACAGCTGGTGTGCTGCCACATCCCTGCGGACAGCTGATATTCTCCTCATCTCCGCATACAGAACCAGCAGTGCTTGCTGTGACATACACCACTGCTATAAAACAGAGCTCCTGGAGGGGAAAGGCAGAACAGACACAATGTTGCTTATTACTAAGCATCCATAACTGAAGTGGAAAAATGTTTTGTTTTGCTGTTATAAAACTCATTCAGTGTTGGTGGAAACACTGTGGAGGTCACAGAAGATAATTTCTCTCAGCAGTCAGGAAAAAAGGACTGAATGTTCAGCATCTCACCTCACCTTATGGAAAATTCTGAGTCTAAATACAAAAAATGCAGTATTTTTCTAAAAAATTTCACAAAAGGAGAGTGAGAGTTCTCACATGCCCTTAAGGGTCACCTTAATACCTTAAGGTCAGCTGTATGAGAGGAGTTACCCAAAGCAAAACAACATCTGTAATTGTTAAAACGGGGTGAGTCACTGTGCATTCCCTGGACATTTCTGCATGGCTAAGTCGGTCACAGACACTGGTCTACCCCACACTGCGCTGAGTCAGAGTAGTCTGTTCTAAAACTGGAAATGTCAGCGGATGGCACGCTAACAATTTTTTTATCCCACTCTAGGCCTTGATGGCTTGTGTCCTTCACTTCTCTGTTCTGTATATCTATTCCAGTCCCACATGAACACCAGGATAAGCTGGTATTGAAGCTACGGGCAATTACATGCTATCCAAGTGCCTGGGCACTCACATAGCAACAAGAATATTAGACATCCAAGAAGTGCAAAGTTAGTGCAGTTGTCCTGTTGATACTTGATGTGCTGTGTCTCTGGGACGTCCCTGTAATCTCCAGGCAAAAGCTTATGCTTGTAGCATCCTTGTTGCTTTTGACTAATCTATGTGTAAAAGAGGCATAATAAAGATTCATCTACTCAGATTATAACTACGCATGCCATTTTTACAGTATCCAAATCTGTTGCTACACAGTCACTAAAAAGGTGGACCTTCCAGGCACTTCTGCTTGCAGAAGCCTGATATGATAGGAAAACAACACCAACAGATTTATGTCAGAAACCAACAGGCATACTGGCTATCACTGATAGCTCTCTTTCCTCCCATGTACACAGAGCAACCCCACAGAGCACTGGAAAACCAGCTGAGTATATGGATAAAAACACCCCTGCACTTAAATGCTCCGCTGAATTGAGCCTTGACAAGTGTCCTCAGACTCCCCATACCTGCCTCCCAAGTGCATCTGTTTACTTTCAAGGATGCAGATGTAATAAAAGCCAAATTCCACAGTTCCACTGTGTCTTAGGTACTCTAGTGCCTTAGCCTCAGTAATACTGAGCTTACTATTTACAACTCTTTAACCTTTTACCTAAGCCACTGAGGCAGCATTTCCAAAGCCTCTGTGTCAATGTCTTTCCCTTATTGTTCCCATCCTATTGTACTCCTATTGTTGCTCTCACAGCCTTGCACTTGCAAATCCTAATGGTGTTGTTACGGCAGGTTCTCATGTTCAAGTACCATGGGCACCACTGACATGAGAATCATGCCTCTCCTTGCTCCCCTCTTTTCATTCTCTTTTTTAGATTTTTTTTTAATATTAGAAAAATCCAGTGCACAAGGAAGTAGTTAATAGCCATTTAAATCCTCTAACAAATATTATCCAATAATTTATGTGCACAGAAGTGTTGACCACCAATCAGTGTGCAACACTGGCACCTAATCAACATACTCCAATCAACACTAATAACATAATTGGGAACAACCCAGAGGGAGTTTGTGTGGGCCCTAATGAAAAATATATATAACATTAGGGGAAAGATGTAAAAATCTCATCAGAATCATCATCACAGCCTGCTGCACTGGAGAGAGGCCCTAGAGGAGGATACTCGTCTGTGACTCTGTCCCTGCTATTCCCAGCTGGACACTGGGGAGAGTTTTCCCTTTCCCTTTTTTTATTTTCTCTCTTTCTTTTCCTTTGATTTATTTGTCCCCAAGAGCAACTTTAACCAGAAGATCCATCAACTGTGGACTGACCTCATTCATAAACTTTTTTGTAAATGAACCTGTCTCAACACCCTTCACGTAACAGTCTCCTGGGCTACTCCCAGGTACCACTGCTATGAGTAGCATAAACAGTATGTTTCTTGCTCTCCAGCAGCAGTGGTATCTCTGTACACATGCAGGTATGTATAAATTCATAGATACTTATTTATGCTTGCAGGCACATTATGCAAAGTGGCAAAAGAAAATCATAATACTCTCTTGGGGCATCCATCTCTTTCAGTGTGTCAGTGTTGATGTTTCAAGAAGAAATCCTTCTTTGACCTATTTTGACTTTTCTAGTATCTTCTTTTGTCCCTTCTAATTTTATCTCAACCTTATAAAGTGGTTGACACCAGATGGTTCTGCAAAACATTTTTTGTTTGCCCTCATACACTTGTGAAAGCAAGTACAATATGCCTTCCTAATGTTCCCCACAGCCACATATCCCCCCTCTGCCCTGAAAAAAGTAACCATCTTTACTCAGTCTACTTTCTGTCTTCAAAGTTGTGGTTTTGCAGTGTTACACAATGAAGCACTGAACAGATATCTGAAGATCAGCTGCTTCCTCTTGCTTAAAGTTGAGTCAAAACAGCACATTCAAGCCCAGTAAGTCAAACGCCAGTCCCAGATGATGGCATGACCACTGGAGCCAGTGGTGATCATCTGTCCAAATTGTTACTCCTAACAATAAAGCCTTGTCCTGTTGGAAATCCTCAAGGCTCCTTTGCAGTGAGCTTTGTGCTGCAGGCTGAGCCACCTCTACTATGGGTTTAAGACAGAGGCAATTTACAGTAGAAGGGCAGACTGAGCAGCTCCTAGCCCTTTCTCTCTGCCAGTCACCCATGTTCAATTGACACCAGAGTCTAGAAACAAGGAGGTAAAAAGACTCAAATCATGCAAGTATTTCACCTGGGTACATGTTGCACAGTCTCCACTATGAACACAACTGCAGCAGGTCAGCAGACTTAAAAGACCTAAGTCTAAGGCTCAAAATTGGGCTGAAACCACAGTGAGGAGTCTCCTAACATGGAGACAGTACCAGGAATAATGAGACGCTCTTAATGTAGCAATAATTTTTCTGGCAATCATAGGAGCAATCTACTACATGCATCTGGAAAGGGTCATTACAGCATCCTACCTACAAGCTTTTTTTCCCCTCAAATGCTCTTTTAAAATAATTTAGATGTAAATTAATTTGGCCTAAAAGTCTGGTAATGTCTTGCCACTTCAATGGTTTTGCAGTTCTGCTCTCCCTGTGAGAAAGAGCATTGTTTCCTCAGCTGCTCCAGGAAAAGCTAATGTAATGGTCACATAAAGATAACTATTTGGTTAAATAGGCGCAGAGGAATCCGCTATCTACAAGGTCTTTCAGAAAAAGACCAACTGAAAAAACCAGAGCAGAGGGTAGGATTTCCTCTTGAAAGTCTTGGCTTGATTTAGTAGATTCCAAAGTAGCCAGTCATATTTGAAGCATATAGGATTCTTTCAGGTTTTCTCTATAGTTTCTCTGGGGAAAAGTAAAGAGTCGAGACACTTGCTGCAGGTAAACGAGGCGTGCTTCATTTTAGATGCCTATAAAGGTGAGGCAATTTTCAATTAGATTTCTGTAAGATCCCTCTCTGTGGGAAAGGCCATATAGTAATGCATCCTTCCCTGCACCCTGTAGCATTTCATAAATCCTTCTCTGCAGAAAACTGTATGTTTCAGCTGTTGTGTTCCAAAACCTCTCAACTGTTATAAATTTTAACTTGATCATGATATACCCAGTCTTAATTATTCCTTTCAATAAAGCATGTTTTCTTACTCTCATATCTAAAAATATTTCTAAATGTCATGTTTCAACAATGAGAGAAATAACTATAATTACAATCGTGTTATGAAAATAATTTTATAGTTTTGTTTCCTAAAGGGATGGAAAACCAAGCCAAGTAACATGATACAGAAAGCAGTTTCACAGAAAAAGCATTCCCCAAAATGTTCATAGCACCTCCTATTGTTTAGCGATATATTAAAACTTGCTGACAAAAGTATTGCTATACAATAACAAAAATTCAGGTATATGTCTACTATAGATTATATTTTAAAATATAAATAGCAGATACATATAAAACTATCTTTTCAGGATCTTGGAGACTTTGAAACCTATTGCCTAAGTCAGAGTTCACATTGAAGACCTCATTCTGTTGCAAGGATACCAAATATATCAGAAAGGAAACATAAGCTGCTACATTTCTGTACCTAAGGATCAATTTTCTCCTCTTCTTGGCCTTGGGTATAATCTAGTCCTGTAAGTCCAGCTATATTTGAGGAATGTTCCAATTTAAAATTGACTTAGGTCATGGATACACAGAGGAATCAAGGACATTTCTTTGCTGCCCAAAATAGAGAAGAACGATGCACAAAAGATGGTCCCCCTCCCTTCAAGCCGTTACCTCTGCCCTAACCTGGCTCGTTTTACCCCCATTGCAGTGCTCAGATTTTCCTGGGCACGTTGTTCTCTTCCAGGGCTACCCGACCATTTGCACTTGGCAGGTACCAGGAGCAGTAAAGTGCATACTTCAGTCCAGAAGCTCCTTGTCTGAGGGCTGCTTCATTCATTTCAGTCACAGCATTAGTCAAAATGTGACCACGACAAAAATGCAAACCTCCTGCCTGCCAACAGCAGAGGAAGCTGTACTGCAAGACCCCACTGCTGCCTGGCATGCAGTCACTGAAACTGTTGGCAAAAAAGCCTTCTGAAGGCTTCAGTCTCAAAGGACTTCTATTGCCTTAGTCTCTTGTGTGTTTCCTCCTCCTCAGGAAAAAAAAAGAAAACGCCCAAAACAGAAAAACTTTCAGAAAAGAGACAACTGAGGTGGTGTTTCTGTGAAGGGGACATTGACCACTGATGGACAGAGTAGACACTGTCAGCTCACCTCCATTCCTATCCCGTAGTCTGAAATCCTATTCATCAGCTTCTCGCTATTTCACCTTCATCCCATAAATCAAATATGGGGACATAAAAAAATATTCATCTCACTAGTAATGCTCTGAATTGGGTTATGATCCTTGCCTATGCAGAGATGATGGATTATTGCACTTTTGATTAAAAGATTGTTGTAGAGAGACAGCAGTATATGACATGCTACCCTTCCTCTGATGGACTGCATTGAAAGTGCAGGATGTGACCACATGTTTATGTCAGGCTATTCTGAGGGCTGCGAACCTCATTTAAAAGCAAACTAGTCATTAAAAATAAAAATGAAAAAAAAAAGTCAGACATATCAATGCATCTTTTGTAACAATGTTCATCTCATACAAAAACGCGTGGGTGGGGATAGCTGAGAAAATCTTCTGCAAGAACTTGGCTTTCAAAAAACTTTCAAGAAGTCATATCCTCTTTGTCTCCTCTTTTCTTCTTTTTACTTCTTTTTCTTTGCCTTTTCCCAATCTGTACAATTCTCATAAATTTAAAAGAAAGACCTTCTACACAAGCACAGTCTGCACAGAAGTCCAGAAAGTAGCTTGTGGTGCGTTGTCATCTACATTTTCAGGTCCTCTAAGCTGTCTTTCTGAATCTTTTTCAAATTCACCAAACTCAGAGGATATCTTGAGAAGTCGTGGCAGGCCGGTGAAGTTCCCACTGACTGGAAAAGGGGAAACATAACCCCCATTTTTAAAAAGGGAAAAAAGGAAGACCCAGGGAACTACAGGCCAGTCAGTCTTACCTCTGTGCCTGGGAAGATCATGGAACAGATCCTCCTGGAAGCTATGCTAAGGCACATGGAGGACAAGGAGGTGATTC